>NC_056735.1:182279158-182364158 GCF_019279795.1 Protopterus annectens
ATATACACACACACACCTCTACATACATACATGTACATCATATTTAAAGTCACTAACACGCTAAAAATTAGTAGAACATCATAATTAGTAGAACATCATATATTTCTTACATTGGTGCTGCGGTAGCATTGTTGCCTTACAGTAAGACGTTGTCCTGTTCGATTCTCAGCTAGAGCGTCTTCTGTGTGGAGACATGCATGAATGGGCGTACCTTCATTGAAGGTTGTGCATCAGGGCTGGCAACTCGGCACGTAAAAATCTACTGCCAATCATTAGCGGACCGGAGTTCCAGTGCGGCGACCCCTAACCAGGAAAAGCCGAAAGACACAACAACAACATATATTTCTTACATGTACTTTACTGACCTTTTTATTTCAGATTGTGGCCAGTTATATGACAGTTTTCCCTTAGCTGCTACTATCTGACACCCCTGCATAGATCTCATCTTTGTGTTCTCAAAAAGCCTTTCCAAACAGTTCTGTATCAGTCTAATTTGTAGGTGTGTATTTGCTGTATCCTGTTGTCTCAGCTCACACCACTCTGAATCATAATGTACGCTGTCTCACAATGTCGAAATATTCTTCATATCAACTGACTTTTTATGCTTTTTGGAGCTTTTATCCCCAGAACTCCACTGAAAATGGGTATTTCTCAGTTGGAAATTCCTGGACAGCAAATGCAAATAAATTAATGTAAATGAACAAGTTGTTTCCTGTGGTCCAGTACTGCAAAGTTTGATTCCCTCAGCTTCTATTGCCTAACTGTGTGACTCTGAGAAAGTCACTTAACCAGACACCATCCCCATGCTGAATCTGAAAAAGGTATGTGCAGATCAGTGCTATACCCAGGAAAGCAAATATAAATAAATAACAATATACATAGGATCATAGGAAGTTACTAGGATAATGGCCCTAGGGCCCTTACAAGCCTAGCCAAGTTCTACCCTTATTTCCATGATCAGCAGATAATGACCCGTCCAAGAGGGAGATAGGTGGAACCCCTGGGGTGAATTTCCGGTCACCCATCCAATTGTCCAGACTGCATTTGAAGAGGGTGAATGAGGTGCTCTATTTGACATGAAGTCTGTTCCAAAGGTGTGGTAACCTCTGGGAGACAAATCTGTCCCTCAAGCAGGTCCTATTAATGTCACATACCAGGTTAAGGTCTTTAGAGCAAGTAAACTATGGACCATTTGACTTATGGAGATGTAGCATTTCCAATAAAGCAGGGTCAGAAATTGCCTTGTAAGCAAGGCAGAGATCACCTCTGAGTGGTCTGTATGAAACAGAATAACAAGACAATGATTTCAGACGATCCACATAGGACAGATGCTGAAGATCTAAAATTTTCCTTGTGAGGATCCTTTGTGGTTTCTCCAATTGCTGCAGGTGCTTGGAAAGGTAAATACCAAAAGGGGCATTATACTCAGTTATTGGCCTGATGTGGGAAGCGTACAGGGAGGTTATAACTTCTTGTTTTATGGAGGCAATGCCCTTACTTATGAGATAAACAACATAGAATTCCCTTCTTACCACTGTGGAGACATGGTGGTCAAAGGTGAGGCTGCTGTCAAGCTGTGTGCCCAGGTCTCTCATCACTCGATGCATACTTAAGGTGTTGTTATTGATGTGGTAGTTAGCAGGAGCATCTCCCTTACTGAAACAGATGATAATACATCTTTTTGCATTGAGTTTAAGGCCATGACTTTGGCACCAATTATTTGTTTGTGTAAGACCCTCTTGTAGGATGTTGACATCATTTGGAGATTCTATGACCACTCCCAGTTTGCAGTCATCAGCAAACTTTGTCAGCCACAGAACTTTAGTTTTTGCTTGTACTTCAGAGAAATAGATTCTAAACAGTAGAGGTCCCAGCACTGATCCCTGTGAAACACCACTGGTTACAGGTGTGCTGTTGGAGGTGGATTCCCCTAATTTGACTATAAGTGTTCTATCAGTGAGCCAGTTAGTGACCCATCTAAAGATATAAGGGTTGATATGTAGCTGGGTGAGTTTGTCAATGATGCCTGAGTGGGAGATAGTGTCAAAAGCCTTGGCTAAGTCTAGGTAGGCTGTATGCACAGCTTTCCCTTCGTCCAGGGGGCTTGGTGATTGTCTCAAACAAGTCCACCAGGTTTAAGAGGCATGATGTTCCTTTGACAAATCCAAACTGAGTAGGGCCAAGTGTTTGGATATTACCTATATCTTTGTTGATAAGATCCATGATGATTCATTCCATGGCCTCGCAGATAAGGCTAGTCAGGCTAATAGGTCTAAAGTTCCTGGGGTCAGTGGAAGCACCACCTTTGTGCAAGGGAACAACAGAGTCCGTTTTCCATTTAGCTGGGATGAAGCCAGTGCTTAGACTATAACTGAAAAGAGTACCCAATGGTGTTGCTAATTCTTGTTGGAGCCAATGTAGAACACAGCCTGAGATGTTATCACGTCCCATAGATGCTGTGTTCCTAGCTTTAGAGAGGGAGTTAACGACCTGCTCTTTAGAGATACAAGGTATGGCAGGGATGTCATGGGGTATGTGTGGCAGGGACAGGGGAGTAAAGTTTTCACAGAACCTGTAGGCCAGCAGGTTAGCTATTTCCACAGACTCAGTATATGTGGTATCATTAACTACCAGTTCAGCACAAATCTGGGCCTTTCCTTTTAGGTTATGGATGCAACTAAAGAATGCCTTATGGTTGTCTTTAGTTGAAGAAGCTAATTTAGATTCATAGTTTGCTTTGGAAGACTTCACAAGAAGTCTTATTCGCTTGTTTAAGTTGATGAGGGAGTGTTTTCAGTTTAGGGCTCACTCCCTCTTACTCTTAGACAGCAATTTCTTCCTCTTATTATAAAGCTTGTTAATGGCAGTTATCCACCAGGCAGGTTTGCTCTTCTTTGAGGAGCTTGTTTTGGTCCTATCAGGTACAGCTGAGTCTGTGGAGTTACACAAGTGTTTGTATAAAGCATTGTTATATAACTCGGCATAGCTGCCAGTTCCATCTGAGGAGGGAGGTGCAGAGAAGCTATTTATACCATCCCATAAGAGGATATAATCTGCGTTGGAGAAGTTTTTTAGTTTAGTTGTTGCTAGCGGGGGTCAGGCGTGATGGTTACTTCAAATGAGACTGATTTGTGGTCAGAACTCACCAGGCAAGACCTTACAGTGAGGGTGCTACAGTGGTCCCCCATATTGGTAAGCACCAGATCCAGAATGTTGGCACCCCTTGTGGGGGTGTCAACCAGCTGGTCCAGGGCATTGGAGTTAACGAAGTTGAGGAATCTTTGGGCAAGTGAGTTTGAGCACTAGTAATTTACCCAGTCAGTGGATGGGTACTTAAAGTCACCCAAAACCACGTTGTTCAGATGCAGCCTGATAAACAAAAGTAGATCCAAATAAGCAGAGTGAGTGTCCTGATTCATGGAGGGGGTCCTGTAGCTGCCAATGACTTGAATAGGTGTCCTACCAATAGTTAAATGCACTTGAAGTATCTCCAAGGAATCATGCAGTTTGACCAATCTGAAGGTGTATTTATCTTTAATGAAAATTGATACACTGCCTCCTTTAGTTTTCACACCTTCAGTTTGAGGTCTGAACGTGTGAAATAAGCTGTAGCCCCATATAGTTGGGGTGCTCTCCATAGCCTTGAAGCAGGTCTCCATGACTGCACAAATGTCTGCATCTTCCAAGGTGAAGACAGATTCCAGTGAATGCAGTTTCATGTTAAGACTCCTAGCGTTTAGCAGCATAACACTGAGGTTATTTTTAGATAGAGATTTTATGTTGGGAATTTAGTCCTTGAGACACTGCCTATACTAGGCACTATCCAAGGGGTGACAGATGAGGACCACCTTTGGCAAAGCATTGAGGTTTGTCGATCTTGTTATCCCAGGCTGATAGATACTGGATCCCCTTAGAATGAAACCAGAAACTAAACCAATTATTGAAGTCAGACATTTTCTGTTTGTATTGAATCATCATTCTAGGCGAAGGTAAAAATGTGGCTTAAGGCTAGGGACATACCTGCCTGAGATACATAGTCCACAAGCTCAGTCATGCCTCTCTTCATATAGTCCAGAGAGGTATGTCTCAAGTCGTTCACACCAACATGGACTATGATGGAGTCAAAACAGTATCTGTTGTTGAGAGACTTGAGTGCATGTGTGATATGGCATATCCTGGCACCTAATAGATGGCTGACTGTGACCTTTTTCTTATCCAGCCTGGTGACAGAGACATCTGTGTGTTTCACAACGGAATCACCTATGACTCATATGTTTGGTTGTGTGTTTTGCCTTAAGGGCTTGATGGGTGAGACACTGGTATGTGAGCTATTGTGTGTATTGTGTTCTGCAGAGGAAGTATTATGTGCAGCATGCTTGTGTTTGTGAGCTCTGGTGTTTAGGTATAGTTCTAGTGAGGACCGCTGCATAAGTAGGTATGTGTGATGTAGGTTTGAGTGGAGTAGGAGGTGAGATGTGCATGCTGATAACCCACTCATTGTCATACGTACTAACTGGTGTGTGAGAGAGCATGGATTCAAGGTTCTAAATATAGTTTCATCTCTCACATGTTGAATTTGTGTGGACTAGGAGTAGAGGGTTGTCAGTGAACATGAGGCAGTTGCTATAAAATATAAGTATCTGTCTTGATGCTGATTTCTTCTACAGAATATTTCCAACATAAAAAGAGAAAAATATCTTACAAGAAGCATGGGTCTCTGTATAAACAAATTCAACTGACAGCAAAAGAAAGTTGTGGTATAGAGAATGCAATATACATATGTTCTTGTTCAAACAGCTGCTGTATCGAGTCTTCTGATGGCTATGGTTCTCTATCTAAAACAACACAGGAACAGTTAAACTTTGAATACTGAATGGTGTGCAATGACTGCAGGGACTAATTAAATGTATCAGACTGGGCAAAATCTGTCTTGCTTGGACAGAACGACAACAGAAGTGGGAAGCATGTCTCTTTTGGTTTCCATCTCTTAATGTCACCTAGAAAATGCTCCTTTTCAGAAGGCACAGATATGTGAGTTTAATTACCAGCCTGGATGTGGAAAAGTGTTTTTGTGAGTCTTTTTTTCTTTGCACTTTTTTGCAGCCTCTAAGTGTAAATCATGGAGCTAGCAAAAAAAAAAAGTGCTACAGGGGGACACTGACAAATTTCATTAGCAGGGAAAAGAGCTGGAGGACAGAGTGCAATACCTGCAATGATACCACTGCAAAGTTTAAGCTGGGGACAGAGGAACAAAATGGTATGACTCAAATCTGCTAAGCCTCTCTCTTAACATGGAATAAATAAGCCAGTGGGCAACAGAAAACCAAAGAACTTGAGTTTGTCAGCAAAAGGAAATATATTAAAAAGATTCCCTCTGTTTCATCTAGAATTGGTACTAGGTGACAGGATTCTGCTGCTTTTAAAAAAAATGGAAACTGGCAGGCTTGGACTGGATATTTCAGTAAGAATGGATGCATTATTTGTCATGGTAGACTTCAGTAGAGTGCCTAGATCTGTAAGCCTCAGTCAAACAATTTTTTATGGGTGTGCCCCCCAAATTTAAGATACACTCAAGACTATCGGCGAAATGCTATTTTATTTTTAAGTAAGCAGGTATATTAGACCATGTATGCCCTTTTTTTAGATGCAAACTAATAAACTAATAAACAATAAATTAAGAATCAATAAATTGTTAAAATACTCAATTAATATTAATGAAAATAACACATCATAAAGAATAAACCGCCACCCTAGTTAAACAGTTACTGTGGCACGCGTCTAGCAGCACAGTAAGATGAAGTTAAGCAGCTATCAAGTAATACAATATGTTGAATCCAACAGATGTTAAATACCATACACATCAAACCATTATTTACTTTCCACAGTTCAAGCATTAGTTGCTAACAAAGGTGAGAAGCTCATAGGAAGTATTTTGAAATGCTGGTTTATGGTGAGTAACAGATCTTAAATGGTATGCATAGTAGCTTTTAAGTTAACTTTTGGTGCTTGAGATATGAGCCATATTATAATATATCTTACAAAGTAGAGCTCTCTGTGTGGTTCCTTGTCTAAATGAAAGTGTGTAACTTGTCTAAGAATTAGAAGCTAAATCAGAGGTCACCAGCCTGATAGTGGAGAAGTTAATGCACAGGATTACCAATTGGTAGATCTTTGTTCAACAACTGGTTAGGGCACAACTGGACAGCAGCAGTACTTGTGCAGAAGAAAGGTCTGGCAATCTGCTTCTGTAATATATACCACAAAAACTCTATGGGGTCTACCACAGAGTCACCATAAGTCGATTCCAACTCAAGGGCAATTACTTTACATTATAGTGTGGGGGCTCATATAATAGTTAATGTATTTACCTTATATACTTAAGGTACAAGGTTTGATTCTCACCTTTGAAAAGGAAATTGACTAGGCTTAAAATGGCCCACAAAGGCAGTTAGCCACTACGTACCTATGAACCCATGATAAGCAGCAAAAGAGCAAACAGACCTGCACAGTGGTAAATGCACTTAACTATAGGCTGAAAAGTTGTGTCAAAGTTCCATCAGCCTACTACTACATGCAACATAACTCCCACCAAATCATTTAACTCCCTCATGCTGCTGGCTTACTCATTCTGGTGGGGCTTAATGAATCTTATCAACTTTCCTAGGCATGGCTTGCAGTGTGAAAGAGAAAAGCCAGGTTTTAACTGAATGTATAAGTAAACTAGTATAAACAGAAAGAACCATTCTGAAATGACATTTTTGCAACAGTCCAAGAGGCAACTTGTGATAAGATATTCTATTCTATTCTATTATAAAAACTGGCATATCTCTAAGTGGAACTGATAAACATGCCCTCAAACCCTTGCTAACAAATGATAGAATAACTTTACCTTGGGCCGGATTCACGAAGGCTTACACGGAGTCTAAGAGTAGTGTAAGACTCCATGTAGCCTTTGTGATCCAGGAACAGCCCAAAGTCCGTGTAAGAGTTAGTCTAACACGGCTCTTACACGGAGTGGCGTTAAGCTAATCAGCCCACTTGCATCCGAATAGCATGCAAATGAGGCTGATTAGCGATCCAGGAAGCCCAGAACAGCCCGTGTAAGAGCCGTGTTAGCTGCAGAAATGTACTCAGTTGACAACTGAGCACGTTTCTGCAACACGCAATGGAGCCATGTCAGCTCCAAATAAAGGGTGCATATGTCAGGCAGCATGCCAATGGCCAAATATGTGGCCATTGGCAATGCAACCCCATGCAAAAATGTAAAATCATAATTTTTTTTCGCAATTGCCGATGTGTAACCCAGCGCAGCCCCACGCAAACGGGCTGCGCTGCATAAAACTTGAAAACGAAGGTTTTAAACCTACAAATGTAGGTTTTATGAATTATATGGAATGTCAATGAAGGGACCAGCATAGAAAACCAACATGGCCACCGTGTAGTGGTTGCCAAGGGGAAGCCAAGTGTAAGAGATGTAACTAAGCATTAGTAGGCAATCTGATGCAAATTAGGTGAAGGATACTGAATACCACTGGTACATAGCAAATGAGCACAGTCTGAGTAGTGTAAGAGTTACAGAAGGCGGAGGAACATAGTAGGAGATAGGTGACATCACAGGGGAATGGTAGAAAGGGATAGAAGTCATTGGGAGGTAGAGTTACATGACAGATGTCAGAGAGACATCAAGGGAGGAGGTGTGCCCCAAGTAAACATGAGAAAGCCAAGAAATGGAAGGTGTACACTGTTGCCTACACCAAAGTTTCTTGCTGGACGTGTATCTTGCGACGATGAAGCGCCAAGCGAAAATACGGGCTGCGTGTAAGGCAGTGTCTTGTGGCGTGTAAGACAGTGTGCGCGCGTGCAAGGCAGACTAAGCATGTGGGAGCGTGTTGGGAGCTGTTTAACGCTGTTTGCGCGGGCGTGCATGCGTTTAAAACTGAATAAGCAGATTCTGAACTGTGTAAGTATGTGTGCGCGCGTGTAAGCCACTGTGAGCCTGT
This sequence comes from Protopterus annectens, assembly GCF_019279795.1. Lineage (NCBI taxonomy): Eukaryota > Metazoa > Chordata > Ceratodontiformes > Protopteridae > Protopterus > Protopterus annectens. The sequence continues at coordinate 182,287,159 of NC_056735.1, forward strand.
TTCTGCTGGTTTGCACACGGCCCCACCCTGAGGAAACAGCAAGGAAAAAGGAAACAACACATGTACTAGGAAGTTAGCAGGGAATACTGCTGGAGCTAGCAGGTGAAAACAATTAGATGCAGGCAATTACACAGGCAGAATACTAGGCCAGCCCAGCACTTAAAACTCTGCAAACAGCAGTGCAGAATGTTTCTCTCAAGAGACACTGCAAGACAGGAGTTCAGTTATCAGAAGTGAAAACTGAAAAAGCTGAACTCAGAGCAGAAATGTTAGGGGCTGCCATAGCTGCCATAATGAGACATAGGCGACTTACTGAGGGTGGTGACAATGCAGATGGTGCCAGACAACCCGCAGTGAGGAGACGGAGAAGAGTGTACAGGCCCAGGGTCACCTACCACGGGTTACATGAGCTGGAGATAGTAGAGCGCTATAGAGTGGACAGAGACCTCCTGCAGCAAATAGTGGAGCTGTGCAGGCCACGCCTCACACACAGAACCAACAGAGGGGAACCCATCCCAGTGGAAACCAAGGTATGTGTTGGCCTAAGAATACTAGCAACAGGTACCTTCCAGAGACCAACTGGCGATATGATGGGGATATCACAGGCATCAGCTTCCAGGGTACTGCACCAGTTCCTGGATGCCATGTCAGCACATGTCGGTGATCATGTATACTTCCCCAATGCCCGTGAGGTATTGGCCAGCAACATGCGTCTCTTCCAGCAAATAGCGGAATACCCTGAGGTACTGGGTGCCATAGACTGCACGCATACGCATCAAAGCACCAGCAGGAGAGCGGGTAGGGCCTACATAAACCGCAAGGGCTTCCCCTCCATCAACTGCCAGGTCATGTGTGATGCCCAGGGCATAATAATGAATGTGTGTGCCGCTGTCCTGGGAGCTACCATGATTCCCACATCTGGCATCTGGACGAGCTGTACCAGACATTTGCCAATGGGGACATCCCACACGGACACCTAGTGGGGATGCTGGATATGCACTGGAGCCGTGGCTGATGACACCCATCAGAAATGCACACACACCTGAACAGGAACGCCATAATGAGGCACACGCACAAACACGGAATGTAATAGAGCCGTGTGTTTGGGCTGCTCAAGTCACGGTTCCGGTGTCTCGACACATCTGGTGGAGCCTTGCAGTACACACCAACTACATGTACCCAAATTGTCATGGTATGTGCTATGCTACATAATATGATCATGCGAAAACAGCTGCAGCAGGATCACCATAGGGCTGGGCCAAACAGCCCCCACCATCGCCAAGGCCACCACAGGCACAGCGTGACTCGGAGGAGGAACAACCTGAGCCTGCCCCAGTAGGCAGAAGGAGGCGTGCCCAGTATGCCCTGGCTCTGGCAAAGAGGCAACGATAGCACATACATTGGCTCAGTAGGAACCTTGGGAATGATACCCCTCTCCGACTCACCATATAGTAACAGGGATGCCTAATGTGACACAACCTGTTCACAAACATGTACAGGTAAGTGTAATATGTGCATCCGACAGAGGCAGCCCTGCAGCACCACCTGAGGCATGAATGCTGTGTGTCAAGTAATGTAACACCAAGTACCATATGCACACCTGAGGACCCCGTCTAACATCCTACCCTCAACAAGCAGCATGCTACAACAGGACAACGAGATGATGAAGTGCAACAATTACCGGAGTAATGCAGGTAGGCAAAGGGGACGAACTGTGTGCCAGTCTGGGATGACATGCTGAGCATGACATGATGCACCACCTGCCAGGACTGGCATGCACCTATCAGTGCAGGCTGTATGGATACTGGCAAAGGCCGTTGTCATGCACAGTGTGCCCTGAATAGAAGGGTGCAAAACACAAACCTATCTCCATAGGTACCAGAAGGGATAAGAATCAGATAAGGGATAAGGTCAAACAGCAAGATGCATGCAGACTAAGCCCACCCAGTACGGAGAATGTTGATAACTGTGCTGTAACAGAATACCGAGGCAAGGCTCACAACAGCACCCTAACACCACCAGGTCACACCTCAGACTGTGCTGTACATCCTCAACACTTGGAACAAGCTACAAAGGAGGGTGACCATCAACAATGACAAGGATAACAACACCCCCATGTTGGTACCACCAGAAAAGCAGCATGGACTAGCCATGCACAAGTAACAGTGGCTAAAACCGCCCACCAGTGTATAGCCTGCCACAGAGTACTGGCCCAACACCAGGAACTGCATTGCCCATGCTGGAATACATGAATATGTCAAGTCCTCAAAACCACATTATAATTGCTGACTGCAAATACCCAGACACATAGACTGGGAGAAGTATACCAGCTGCAACAGTGTAGGACAAAAGGGCATTAAACCACAAACCAAAAGGCCCAGGAACAACGTAGCACACCCACAAGAGGGGCAAGCATACTGGATGTGATAATCAGCAACATGGAGTGCGGGATGTTAAGATGAGAAGTGTATTGCACATTGGTAACACCAGACCATATAGTAATCACACTGGATATACAAACCCTGACCAGAGTCCCTGTCCGAAACACAGTGGAAAACATGTGCTAAGCATTATGCGACACCTCCAAAATGATGTTGAAGCCATGAAAGTTCACGCCAAGAGGTGCAAAATATGGGCCACGCCTCAGAACCTGCAAGACAGCCACGCCATGAACACCGCCAGGAATGCTTGGATTATGCAGTCCCAAATTAAAACAAGACACAGTGCCTAAATCTGGCATGGTGGACTCCAGCCATAACCAAAACATGCAAGAGAAAGAGGAAGCTACTACATGATAGAGCAAGCATGAACAATGACGTAATTACTGATCAGTAGTATGGCAATATAATCTGTCCACACATGCAATCCAGTAAGGCCAGGCTCAACAAGTGGAATCTGTGAACCCTGTGCCAATGTTACACCTGCCCCAAGTACACAGACAACCACCAACTCCACCCAAGAAATACAAATATATGTGAGAGATGCAACCATCCATCCAAAACGGAGGCAGAGCTCCCCCAACTCAGTACATCCACAACAAGTCAGTAGGAGAAGGTAACCACACACACCACAAATACATACCCACATAGACCTACCACAACTGCAAACCAAACACATAAACACAGAAAGACATTCCCAGAGGCAGAAATCACACAGACAGCACACCAACAGAGGCCAATAAAGCAGACACCCAATGAAACATCCACCAAACATAGCACATGCACAACATAGCACACAAAGCTGATGTGCCAAACAGTCACAGGCCAGAAGGAGAAACAACATGCCTGATACAGTTGTAATAGGTGACTCCATAGTCAGACACACTGCTGTCCCGCACAGCAGACTGAACAAGGAAAGGGTACAGTAAGCTGCCTGTAGGCCGCCACAACATGCCACATAACACAAATATGAAGGTCACTCCAAAGCAAACAGAAATATGATGCAGTTATAGTCCATGCTGGTGTGAATGACCCGAGGTGTACTGCCCTAGCCTACATGTAAAGAGACACAGATGAGCTATCCGATTATGTAGTCCAGGCTGGTATGACACTCACCGTTTGCAGCAACTTACCCTTACCAAGAATAATGCCACAGTAGAAACATGGAATGATCAGTCATAGCAAGTAGCACATCTACTGGTGTCAGTCCAAGGGGATCCAATGTCTGTCAGGTTGGGATGTCATGCTTGACAATCCATGCAGCTGCCCTTGGGATGGCCTGCACCTGTTACCCCTGGGCATCTGAATAGTGGATAAGGCCTTGGCCACCTCCACACAGCCTTTGTAGGCAAGGCTGAACAGACTGACCCGCCACCCGAGAAAACATAAGTGGGAAGAAACATAAGGGAAATGATGACCGATGCCAGATGTGTACACCCCAATATGCATGCCCCCTAGGCCATCCCCAGAATACAGAACATCGATGTCTGTGCAGTGACAGAAACCTGCTGCAAGGCTCCTGACAGCACACCAGCACTACCAGGTTATACCATGTACCATGTGTCATGGCCCCAAAACCTGGAACACTACATAAAAGGAGGTGAGTAACCATAGGCAGCACAGACACCCAGACGTCCAGGTAACTGACAATGTACAAGGCAGTGGAGTTCACCCACGTGCAACTAACTGTAGGCAAGACTGCTGTTCAGTCTGTAGTATGCTACAGACCGCACTCTCACACACAATAACCCCCCCCCAACCGTCTGGAACACACTGGACAGTATGAATGTCCCACCAAATACCAGACAAGGTACCACGAAATACCACAAAGGTGGTAAACCATTATGTATGGAAGGTGTAACCAGGGACCAAGGGACACAAGTGAACAGTAACCTGTTATGTGACACCCACATTGCCAATGTGGCTAGGAAGACTGTGTACATGTGACACTGTATTAGAAAGGAGTCACATCTATGGCAACAGAGGCCACTGTGCCCCTATACGTTATCCCAATCACACCGATAATCCAGTACAATGACTCATGTGGGATCTACCTTACCTGACACCTGCAGCAGTTAGGAAGACTGCAAAGCTACCTTACCAAGAGGATAAAGTGTCATACATATATGTCATATGCTGCTAGGCTGTAGACACCCCAGCTGACTACAGTTGCAGACTGCCACACAGAGGCATTGCATGCCTGTTGTAGGAGGCCATGCCTAACACAGGAGTGATGGACCTGCCCCACCCCAGACAACACATATCCATTGGAGCTGCGAGAGTGAGAGATGTCAACCCCAACACATAATGAAATAGGATGTGCTGGTGGGACAGATACATAATCCACAGGGTCCTCACACCCTGGACCAGACTCCCACCCCATGTTAGGCAGAGCCCCTCACTGACATTGTTCAACAGGAATCTTGGCAAGTGGATGGATGATTGTAGAGTTACAGTGGGGGTCTTCACTGTGTGATGTCCAGACAGAGGCACAGCTAAGCAAACAATACATGGCCATACTATCCAGATAGCAAGGGGTCTCAAAGCCACACACACTCTGGCTAGCCTAACAAATGCCCAGGGTGGATAGCCTAGTATGAACCTATGAACCTATGTAGATACAAATTGCACAGGACATGAAGGATAATCCGAAGGCTTACACAACTGATGGTAGGAGCCATCTTGTGTATTCACAGATATGGACTGAATCACACAAACACCACAAACACACACACATACTGCCAACATACATCCTGACAGGTGCAGTGCAAACCCACACACCCCATGTATGCAGAATATGTATCCCAGCAGACAGCTGGCCCCCTGACATAGCAGATGCTGAGGTAACAGACAACATCTCCAAAGCAAAACACACAGCAGCAATGGTATGAGATGGTGACCTGGGCGATGTGCAACATGGAGTCTAAGATGAATGGAATGCCACACCACACTACTGCTCAATGCCAGCCGTACCACAGAATATGTACCCAAAGAGCAGTGTACAGCAACAGTGGTCCTTCTCAACAAAGGTGTTGCCTGAGTGGATACTGAACAGTACTACCCCAGAATCCTGAGAAGCCCAGATTGCTCAGCTATGGAAAGGAGCAGCATGTACCACAGAAATATGGATGTCGGGGACCTACTGACACCGGACCCAACACAGTGTGGCCCTCTCAAGTGCAGATCCTGCCCTAACCATGTTGGACCCAGTTGAAACAGTCATTCAGGTCATTGATGAGGGCAAAGTGATCCACACAGTGGATCTGGACCTTACAAAGGCGTCTATACAATACCCTACATGTACAGTATCGATAGGCTCACCAGTGTAAATATAAACCCACATGTCAGTAGAGGGGTTGCAAACCAGACCAAGGACAGAACAGACATGGTCAGACCTGCTTCAGCCATGTCAGACTACAAACCAGATATAACTGGCATCCCACAAGGCTTGGACCTGGTATCCCCCTCGTCTGGTATATATGTCCCATAGGTACAGGCAAACATGGAAGGACTGTGTCCTAACATGTTCGCAGAGGACTACAAACCGCTCACCACATATGATCCACCAGCTGACACATGCAGCCTACAAAAGGGCCATATACAAACAGACAACTGGTGCCATAGCTATGTCAGCAAGCTAAGTGCAGAAATGTGTATAGTCAACCCCCGTGGATATACAGTAAGTGTCCACCAATTACCACATAGGTGTCAACCCATTATGTAGTTAACATGTAATGAGAGACCTGGGGACACAGGGTGATAGATATCCTGCACTGGACAAACATGTGCTGTAGTGTTTACAGAAACATACCATATACCCACCTAATCATGAAGGATGTCAGATCTACACAAGGTGAGGTCATTGTGGCTCTGCAGTCCTCCTGCATCAGTGGGTCAATCGACTACAATAGCCCCTGTGGGATGTACCTCAGCAGACACCTCCATCAACTGTAAAGTCCCCAACAGTACCACATCAGGAGTATCAATCAGCCTACACACATGCCATGTTCTGCATGTGTTGCTGGCATCAATACAAATGCTGCACATAGTACAATCTGAATGGCAGTGAGCTATGCACATGACAGACCTGAACCCCAGCACTGAATTACATGGGACAGGCTGTACTGTGTGATCCATAACACAGAAGCCACTCCCACCCATGAGTGAACCCTCAGCACAGGCTACCCATAGAGTCACTCATTAATCTTCCACAATAGGAATCCTGATGGGTGGACGGGAGATGGTAGGTTCATCCAGGATATCACTGTCATGTCACAGGTAGACAGAGGCACAGTATACCAACCATTACATTGGTCATGGCAAACTCCACTTACAATGTGTGTGGAAGGACAAACACACTCTCCAACTTGCATTAGCCATGGACTAGGGCACAACGCTAGTGTATGCAATTGTACACCTATGTTGTGGGATACACTAACAATGTTGGGCAAGTCTGGTGTAAGTAGTGCATATCAGAACAGAATGCAACATGGTCAGATGTACCCAACTGGCCCCGACCAGGCTGTTGTGCCCATGATCAGAATGTAAAGCAGTGATAGCAGTAAAGCCCAGGTTACTGTCCACCACAGTCAAAGTACTGACAGTACACTATACAGTACTACAGTGTTAGGTCAGTGTGAAAGGATGTTGACGACTGCATGCAAAGTATCCCATGCAAACACTGCAGGCACAGTATAATCCTGTTGTGTTGACACACAAAGCAGTTGTACAGTAACTACACAACATGACACACAACCCACAACCATGAACGGGTGATAGTTTGTGAAGTTCACACACATCCACAAATGTTGTGGGCTGCAGAGTCCAACATATGGCATAATCACACTGGGCATGCTCACACACTTTGACAACATGCCATGGGAAGGCTGAACTGGGCATGCTCACACACTTAGTCCAAATCTTGTTTTAGCAGTGGGACACACGTATCTGGCATTGTCATGTGTTATGCCAGGGTCCAACCACAGCACAGCAGTCTGCCCAGTGCACACAGTGACATGACTACAGAGACATACGTGATATAGTGGATCCCTCCCATATTCAAACAGTTTCCATAGATGCAGAGGTTGTCCACACCAACAGGGAATGCTATGGCAATAAAGATATGCAAACAGTCTGTTAGCAACAAATAATGTGCATTTGACAATTAAACATAATGGTGTAGAGGTCAACAATAGGCTGTTTGCCCTAGGGAATGACAGCTTAGCCATAGTGTGCTTGGTGTCCGCTTCCCCACAGGATGCACATTCCCCTTTCCAAACACAGATGATGTCAGCACCCTAGAAGTACAGCAGGAGAAATGTAACTCCCCAGTAATCCGAATAGCGCGCTCCGCTAATGCGTCCGTCTCAAGTGTCATGACATAGTTAGATAGGGGTTCAAATCCTGCATGTGCTCAGTGTGTGTGTGTGTGTGTGTGTGTGTGTGTGTGTGTGTGTGTGCGTGTGCGTCTGTCTGTCTGTGTGTGAGGTTGGTCTGTGTGAGGGAAATGTCCCTTTTGGCAAACAGGAAACCACACCCAGGATGCCCCTCCCCTTTGCTACACACTGCTGATGTCAGCACCCTATAAGTAGAGCATGAGAAAGGAAAACTCCCAGTAATGCGAATAGCGCACTCTGCTAATGCGTCCGTCTCAAGTGCCATAACATAACTAGGTAGGGGTTTGATTCCTGTGAATGGCAAGTGTGTGTGTTTGTGTAAGCGGGGTTAGTGTGCGGGCGTGTCCCTTTGGCAAATAGGATAGGACACTACAGGATGCCCATACCCTTTTCTAAATACTGATGATGTCAGCACTCCATAAGTATAGCAGGGGAAGAGAAAACCCCCCAGTAATGCAAATAGCGTGCTCAGCTAATGCGCCTGTCTCACGTGTCATAACAGTCAGATAGGAGTTTGAATCCTGCAATTGGCAAGTGTGTGTTTCTGGCTGAGGAGGTTAGTGTGTGTGGGGACAATGTCCCTTTTGGTAACTAGGTGAACAGACTACAGGATGCACAGTCCCCTTCTACACACTGTTCAGCAGACGGCCATGGGCCTGGCACAAGTTGTCTGTTGCTCTGATGCCCCTTTGGAAGATGCCTGTGTCAGCTGGGTAGTCGATTATGTTGTCCAGTTTGCAGTCATCTGCATATCTGGACAGCCACAGTTCATCCGTGTTGGCCTGTACCTCCAATAAATATGTACCTAACAAGAGGGTCCCAGGACTGAGCCTTCTGGGACACATCCTGGAACTGTTATGGGGTGTGGCATGGCTCCAGCAATGCTAAACATGTGTGTTCTGTTCATGAGCCACTGTGCAATCCATCTAGTGACATACGGGCTCATATTCAGGATGGTGAGCTTGCCTAGAATGCCCAAGTGTGGTATTGTTGCCAAAGGCGTTTGCAAGGCCCAGGTAGGCTGTGTGAATCACCTTCCCTCGGCAATGGCCTTGGTGACTGTAGCAAAGGAATCAACGGGTTACACCGGTAGTGCTGGTGTGCCCCAGTAGCCCTGAACCAGGCATCTGTTACTGCACACATATCGATGTTTCCCTGCAAAGGAGTGTTTTGGGTGCATGCATGTGGAGGATTAGACATCTGGCGTTGTGCAGCATTGCTCTTAGTGTCTTAACCCTTGTGATACCTATGAAGGTGGGTTTGTCATGTGAGCCCTGCCTAACATAGCCACTATGGGGGTAGCAAGAGGCTTTGCCAATATCCGATAGGCCAGGGGTGACAGGTGCAGGCTGTCCCTAGCAAAGCAGGTAGTTCAACAGGAGATGGATGTGCGAAGGTGTAGTGCCTGTGACTACCTAGCAGTAGCATACATGATTGCTCACGTGGACACATGTCAGGCAGGTCATATGCACTGTGTCACAGTCAATGTACATGTGAACAGGTCAAACAGTAGCAACCTCTCAAGTGGGACACGGCCATACATACAGTAGGCTACACAGATGGCACTAGGAGTCCACAGAAGCCCTATAACTATGCATTGCAGGTGTGATCGGTATTCCAGGGTAATTGCAAGCAAACATGCATGCAAACAAAGGTACAGTGAACAGTGCTCCATGTAGTCCATTGTACAACAAACAAGCTGTACCAGTTCCATAAGGTAACACTGCACATATGCAGGTGCTATGCACATGTACATGGAAACACACTGGTCAGATGGCCAGGGTCCAGTCTCAGTGCACACAAGTGTACGGAACATGCATGTACTGTCAGGATGTACAATAACTGGATATAAAGCCATGTGCCGTACCTGCAGTAATACACATGTCAAATAACAGACACCGATCCTTCTCACAGTGGTGCCATACTTAGTAGGATGTATGCTCCCTGGCTTGCCACCACAGTATCCCTGACATGTATGGGGACTCTCCCTCCCGTGACAGTTTGTTATGTGTGTTGGGGCTGTCTAGTATGGTAGGAGGTGTGTGCATGCAGTGCTAGTGTGCACCTATGTGTCCTGTACCACTTGTGTAGTTATGCACACATATCAACGTCCTCACACATCTGCATTGCAGAGTCTAGTGTGGCCAACATGCCACTTGCAATTTACATGTCCATCATTGTGTGTTACTACAGTCATTACCCCTCCCTGTGCTACCTATGTATGTAGGCTGCTGTTGACATCATTACCACTAGTATGCCAACATGTGCAGATGATACACTATGTTACTTACCATGGGTGTAGACAACAGGACATGACAATCACACAAATACTGCATCAGGCATGCTGTGATATACCCACAATGAAATCAGCACACAGTACTGTACAACACATGATACTATTACTACACATCTATGTGGTCACCCTGTGCATCAGTAACATGTTAACCTGTACCTGCACAGTTGTTACAGACTGCAGGAGGTGGCACAGTTTCATCATATGCACAGGGTGTGAACCTGGTATGCCTGGGTCAGCCACCCATACCACCAATTGACATGTATGTGTATGTGTGTTGGTGAGGGACAGCAGTAGAAGGTGGGGCAGTGTTGCTGCAGTGTGTGCGTGTATCGGTAGCCCTAGGTGTTGTTATATTGCATGTGTGTATGGATGCACACAGTTCCACCTCATGGCTGCCATTTACTGGTGTTTGTGGACAGCCACAGACTGTACCTGCCAGGCCATACAGATCAGTGTCTCTGGGCACGGACACGGTACCTGTGCCTTGCAGGGTGCTACGGACCGTATCCGGGACCAACCCAGACTGGGTACTGTCGCCGCAAGCAGGTGTTCGCTGACTGGACACAGAGCCCTGTCGGCCCTGGCCAGAGCCGCGGGCACGTGGTCTCCTGGGGCGGTCTGATGACAGCACAGAACCAGCATTGCTGGGGCTGCTGCTGGCACTACGGGTGCGGCCGCGGCCCTGTTGTCGTCCGCCGACTGCCAGCTGCTGCTGTTGCTGGCATACAGCCACGTCGACGACGCAACCGCCCACCATCGCCCTGGCTCATGGACATGTAGTTGTTGAGACGGTCTAATATGGCCCCACAACGTCTGTCTATGACGTTGGTGAAATCACGGATGGTGGCCGCAATGTCACGCATACCGTCGGTCATGGCTGTGCGACATGCTGCCAGCTCTTTCAGACCCTGTCTGGTGTACCGTTCCATACGTGACTGTGCCTGCATGACAGTCCGGAACATAGCTGAGGTTGTAAGTCCTCTGTGGGCACGTCTGCCAGGGGCAGTGCGCCCATGGATGCTCCCACGAGAACCCTGGACAACTGTCTGTGTGGTACCATGTGTGGGCCATGCCCATGGCTGCTGTGTCGGGCAGCATGTCGCGCAGGTACGAGACTACCCTGGTCGATGCCCACTGTATGCTGTCCATCACCTAGGGACAGTGGTGACAAGGGTGTAATGGCAGGATAACTGTCATGGATGGTGTTGACAGCTGTGTACTGTCAATTGGCTGACCAATGGCGGACCCTGGCATACCGTCCTGTGCCACTACAACAATGTCATCAGTAGCAGTACCCACGCACCTGACTCAGTTTCCCTGCTAGATAACACCAGAGCAGCAACAGAACCTGTGGGAAGTAAACAGGAAACACAGTTTACAATGTCTTCACACTGCCAGCGATGCACACATGCACACGTGCACACATGCACACATGCACAGGTGCACACATGCACACATGCACACATGCACATGCACATGCACATGCACACATGCACATGCACACATGCACACATGCACAGGTGCACACATGCACAGGTGCACACATGCACACATGCACAGGTGCACACATGCACAGGTGCACACATGCACAGGTGCACTCATGCACACATGCACAGGTGCACACATGCACACATGCACACAGGCACACATGCACACGTGCCCACATGCACACATGCACAGGTGCACACATGCACACATGCACACATGCACACATGCACAGGTGCACACATGCACACATGCACACATGCACACATGCACAGGTGCACACATGCACACATGCACACATGCACAGGTGCACACATGCACACATGCACACATGCACACATGCACACATGCACACATGCACACATGCACAGGTGCACACATGCACACATGCACACATGCACATGCACACATGCACAGGTGCACACATGCACACATGCACACATGCACACATGCACAGGTGCACACATGCACACATGCACACATGCACACATGCACAGGTGCACACATGCACACATGCACACATGCACACTTGCACACATGCACACGTGCACACAGTTTCACACAATTGAACAGTACTCAGTATGCGTGATATTGACACACAGACACAGACACACCTACATGCATACAAGGGGCACCACTAAGTGTGCCAAAAGGTACTATTACTAACAACATCTTAACAGGTAAAGTAAATAGACACTCACCAGCATGGATAGGCTGCACTGCAGTGATACCAGAGGGTCCTGCAGACAGGAGGAAACTAATGTTAGTGGGCACAACTGTGCCAATATTACGGAGTATGATACAGGTCAGGTGAACCACAGTCGCCTTTAAATGGTCTGCAGCTAATATTGCGGATATCACACTTGCACATTATATACTATGGTTGCAGCTACAAACAAAGGACACACCACACACATGCATTAACTACCAGTGTACACAACAGTCAACTACACATGTGACATATTACCTGCACGTTCAGTGTCCTGCTGCTGTCGCGGCTCGAGCCTCCATCATGACACATGTCTGCTGCTGTTGGTGTTGCAGGTGGACTGGAGCCACTACACTCAGGAGCAGTCCCTCCAGTCTGGTGAGTGGGGGATGTGTAGCCACCCCACCACCTGTGGCGACCTGTTGCCTGTGGATATCTGATGCACGCTGGACGGACATGTCTAATCAAATCACTGCAGTGATGTCGTACCTGCTCATATGTCCTATTATGCATGCCTATATCATTTACCCGCGGACAAGGTCCTGCCACAGTGCAGCCCTCACCTGCTGATTCTGGCTGGTGCGGAAAAGAGTGTTGCATAGTCCGCACCAGGCTCTGGTGTATCTCCTCATCCTCAGCCACGGAGTAGGTTGCATGTCTCGGGTGGGCCATGTACCTGGGAATAAAGATAACATGGTATCAGCAATCTATGTTGGCAGACCTTGGCACACATAATACACATGCTACTTGACTGTCATAATAACACATATCACACATATGTGGCAGCTGTCTGTCTATTGGTGGATACACATGTAGATGGCCAGGTAGCAGTGCTCGGCCATCAACTGTTGTACAGTACCTGCCAGGCTACGTACGACATACTACTGGACACCAGCAGTCAGAACACCAATTTAGGTGAGGTGCACCTCCTCACTCTGTGTGTTTGTGTCTAGGTACTGTATGGCGTACATCGGCGACTACTGTGAGCTGACAACACCCTGCTTGCCCTGGATATACATATCCCACCTCCACCACCAGCACAGATGGCTACAGTGCACAACATTACAGATACAGACGTTACACTTTGTAACACTGATATGGTATCCTTACAGCCCACTGGGCCAGTGTCAGAGACATCACACAATGCTGACCCCTACACAATTGCTTTCTACAGACATCTCCAAGACCACATGGCTCATGCATTCCCATATATGTCCAGGACACTGTCCACAAAGGGACAGCATCCTGTCCGTCGAACCACAGCCATATACTGATTGTATCACACTTGATGTAAGCTACTACAGACAGAGCATCACTCTCTGAAGGGAGGGTATGTCTGAGCAGCACTGGTAAGGATCTATTTCCCATCACACTGACCACATGGGCAATGTTGAGTGGGACATCAAGCGTGATACTGCAGATGACCAGGAGGCCTACCTGACCTATTTAGCGACCTGGTCAGGAACCATCCTCTATGCCCATGGTTAGTACACTACACATATTTCACCTACACCACAGCTAGACCACATTGTGGCGGACAGGGTCAGTGCAGGTGTCACCCCACCCTCCCCCTGTATTAAGGCATGGGTATCCCTGCTGACCCTAACCTCAAGGTCATCACAGTTATCCAGGTGAGAGACACCCACAGGTGAGCAGACTACACGACATGGACGGGACCTGCTGGTATCCCCAGTTGCATGCTACATACCCTCTGACAGGCGCTAAACACACATATACAGGTGCTATGTTACACTACCTGGACTACAGGGTATGTACCTGTACACTGGAGCACAGCACCAGTGGTTCCACTCCATGCAGGAGGCACCTCACCATACCAATACAATACAACACAATACATGACATTGTAATCCGATACTGTGCAATATGCTAATGCCCCGTCTACAGCAGCGTACTGTTCTGCTATCCTGACGATGGTGACACGTGTGGTCTGATGGTACCAGCTGCGACACACAGTTACACAGGGTGACACATATGGCATATTACCTATCTCAGTGACATGCAGCAGGGGTATGTGTGACATGTACACATGGGGAGTCTCGCATCGTAACACTGTGTGGTTTGTTGCAGGGTGTGTCCTGTCTGTGAGTCTGAACCGTACCTACACATGTGCACTAAATTGCAGTGGCACAGACGACACACAGCAGACAGGTAGGTCGTGTATGGTGGCGGTGGTACACTGCCTGTTGGACATCTGTCATGGGTGTGAGCTCCATATGTGCATCTGGGGTGGTAACCTGTGCGTGGGCGACATCACGTGTACTCTATGGTGGTGACAGTCACTGTGCAATGGTACTGTGTTTGGGTGCATTGTCACCGTGTTGTACATGTCACTGTGTCCTTCTACATATCTGTTGCTGTCGTGTGAGGTCCATACCATGGCATACATTACGTGCTGTGGGGGGTACACTGACCTACATGTCCATGCCTGACTGACCATGTGTGTGGACACATACCATGTGCAGCTGTTCCAGGGATAGTGTGCCACTGTGACTTTCATTGGGGCCACTATTGTACACTTGTCTGTCCGTGGCCACCCCTGACACATGCAGTGGTGGGACACTCATTTATATGGTGGTTACCTGTGTAGGTGGTCTGGACTGTGGTATGATACTCCGGATGTGACACTGGTGTTCACTCCGTGCCTTTGTCCCCAGGCACCAGTTGCAATACATCTGTACACATGTGCCTCACTCCAGCTCTGTATACATCTCTCTCACTCTCTCTATACATATATCTATGTATTACGATATGTCTATATGTCTATTTCTATATACATGTACATATGTGTGTATGCATTTGCACAGATATATATATTGCTGTACATATTCTGCTGTAGATGTGGGGGGGGCACAGAGGGGGTGTGGGCGACAGGGGGGGGGCAGGCTGTGTTGCAGGTCAGCATATACAATCATACCTGTAGGTGGTCAGATCAGTCTGTCTATGTATATGTATCTACATATTTCTACCTCTGCATGTGTGCATTACATAGTTATGTCGCTACAACATTCTATCAGCATCTGTCTATGTGGTCCTACATCTCTCTCTCTCTATGTATGTATACATATGTGGATATCAT
Organism: Protopterus annectens; assembly: GCF_019279795.1. Classification (NCBI taxonomy): domain Eukaryota; kingdom Metazoa; phylum Chordata; order Ceratodontiformes; family Protopteridae; genus Protopterus; species Protopterus annectens. The sequence goes on from NC_056735.1 coordinate 182,302,580, forward strand.
ATGTACACATGTACATATAGGATATCTACACATACATATGTTGACATGACTACATAGCCATATGTTGGACAGGTATGTCAGCATATATGTCTACCTTACTGTATACACACACTAACATACTGCTAAGCATACATAGCTTTGTAATGTAATTAGTACATGGCAGTACAACCTACAATCAGACGACATATATATGTGCACATAGCTGCTGACACATACAACTGTATGTACAGCCTTCACTGATAGGTGCTGTATATCCCCTGCCCATTACACATCTTCATATACATATGGATACAGCCCAATAACACATATGGAGGGTTCACAGTATGTACACCTTGATAGTATTACTTTACAGTACCTGTGTTAGTCACAGCTGTGTCTGCGAATGTCTGTCTCACTGTCCTGCTGCTCCGGTTCACTGTTGCAGCTTCCAGGTAGCTGTTGCTGTGATTGCTGTCTGTCTGCTTATTTGCAGTATAGTTCTGGGTGTGGTTGTCCCTTTCTCCCTCTCTCTCTCTCTCTCTCTCTCTCTCTCTCACTCTGTCTCTCTGTCTCTCTGTCTCTCTGTCTCTCTGTCTCTCTCCAGGTGCAATGTAATTATTGCATGCGTGGACATGGACTACAGCATACTTTTGTAGGTATCTGCATATGCCCATGTGATGGCCTCTGCACCAATTGTTAGCCAGCATTTGCTAATTGCATGCAGCCTGTTGTGTACTGATTGCAGTTCTCACTGTGATTGCAGAACTGTGCTATAAAAGGGTGTGTGGAATAGGCGTAGCCCTTTCAGATGTTAATGGCAGGGACCATGCTGTTATGCTGTGGACAACATTCTGTGAGTGTAAAGGTTGGTATCTCTAATTTTACTCTGTGGGTTGTGGGTTAACATTCCTCCATTCATTTCTCCAGTTTCCTGTACTGACTGTGTATGTACACTAACAACTACTACTATTGTTGATGTGTGCATGTGTGTGTGTGTGTTTTCCTTTCACCTTTGCTTGCATTCTGTTGCTACGTCTTGATAGTTGCCCTTCACTGTCAGTACTGGTGTGCCTGCTAGCTGTCTTGACTGTTGTGTGCTGCTGTAGCTTTCCTATTTCCCATGTACATTCACACCTGGAATGCTTGCTATATCTGCTAGGGTGTTACAGCATGCAGTGTGGTCTGGCCATGGTGTGGGCCTTGACATCTATTAGCATATGTGGGTATGCTGCTGAGCAGGCCCCAGAGGCTTTCAGGTTCACCGGTTATGTGCCTCATGGAATGGTACATATCAGTGGTGTGCACCCATTAATATGTCTGGTATGCTGCAGGTGTGACTGTGGGTTAGCATGAGCATAGGTATTACTACACCTTTTCTGCCATGCAAGTGGTGAATACTTTCGGGAACCCATAGTTGCCATTGCATGTGTTACACCTTTCTGCCTACTGTTTGTACATTTCACATGTGGTCTGTGGGCATCCCTGTACGACATTCACTGTTGCTATGTCTAGGGTCTTAGCTATTCAAATATGGTGGTGTTGTACCCGTCATGTGTACAGATATTTGCAGGCTGTCCACATGTCTGCCTCATAATTTGGTCATCATCTCATGCACACCTTTATCTGGCAGGTCATTCTGGCCTCAAGTCGGGATATGGTGACAAACATTCAGTTTCAGACTGCGTGCCCTTGCAAACATCCCACAAGGTGTAGACCCTGTTACTTTCTGAACTGTCTGCATTTGTTGTAACTTCATTTGTAATGTGTCCCTGGTTTTGGCCCTTTGCTCCACATATGTTATTACTTGGTCGATGTGTTCCTGTAAGGGGTTGTGGGGTATGGGCAGTGCTTATCCTGCTGTGAGTATGTGTGTGTCTTGCAAGGTGCTATGGTGACATTATTACCTACTAGCTTCCAGCTAGCATGGCTGTTTCTGTTCACACACTACTATTATGGAAATCCACCAGTTTTGTTTGTGAGTCTAAATGTCATGCTTTGTGTACTACACAGCTATATTCCCTTTACATTCATTCCTACTGTTAAATGATATATTTACTCTAGCACAGTGTTTCTATGTAAGAGTCATGGCTTAGTGGTAAGTCATGCAGACTATAGTTGCCAAGGTCCGGGGTTCGGGACTCACAGTGGGATTTTATTTTTCTTTTGAACTGAGTACAAGACCTGTCAATCAAAGTGACTAAGGCACTCTTAAGCAGTTGTAACCGGGTTAGCTGGTTTGCTTGCGAGCTCACGCATCGCACTGGCGGTTAGCTCAGCGCACACAAGCGCACACCAGCTATTTTCTTTGAAAGAAAAGAAAACGGGGAGACAGGAAAGTGGTGAAAAAGGGTTCACAAAGAGGGTAAGACAGTAGGGAAACAAGCTTGGAATGTGCAGGAGGGATGTAGGTAAGGGCCATAGCTGCCCATTTCTTCAGCAGCAACAGCTGTGCATATGTATGTAATTTGGTGTGACATTTGAAACCTTCCACCACTGAGAGAGGTGTCAGGACAACAATAATACCTGTTGTACAGCCAATTGGAATTGATGGGTTCCATGTCCAGTGGACATGTGTGCGGAATGGGCAGCTATGTATGGGGCGTAATTTTTGTGGGTACAGAGTGCCCTTTTTTTTTTTTTTTTTCAGGTGAGAGTGGTATGTCAGGTGAAGGTAGTCGGTACAGCTGGGGAGGTAGGTTGGGTAGGTTAACAGACAAGACAAACAAGACGCATACAGGGGTGTATGACACGTGTGGGGGTTACACAAATGACGGAGACGGAGGTAGAGATATCCAGAGCCCATGAGCCCACAGATGGCAACAGTGGAACTGATATCCCCACCCATAGGCAATTGCCACTGTTCCTTCACTGCCCAGGACGGGGCTGTGCTGGGGGCTGTGTGGCGGGCAACGGGCAAGCCCGTTAGTTGCGCCACCCGTGCCTCGAGCTGGCGTAGGGGCTCGAGGACAGAGTCCCAACTCTCCCTACGCACCACAGTCCGGACGCTACGGAGGGTGAGTGGTGGATCTCCTCCGGCCACACTTGCAGAGGGGCGAGCCCGTCCCTGCAGCGCTTCCACCCGCAGGTGGCACAGGGCCACCGGAGGAGGGTCCGGACTCGGCACTAGTGCCAGGTGCACTCGCCAGCTGAGGTGGGAGAGGTGGGTCCGCCGGAACCCGCCTTCCCTGTCATTCTATGTTTTGCATTATGTCATTACAGTTTGGTTAGTGACATATAAAAACCATTCACAGTTAGTTTTAACAGCATGCATTAGTATTCCCATTAACCACACACCCAGTTATTCACACCATTGAACAGCGTGCAAAGCACATGCATAATTTCAACAGTAATACACAGTCCAACAACATGCAGGGTTGGTTGATGGCAACAGGCCATCAGGTGTGGATGTATGAACGGGGCGGATGCATCAACAGACATGCAAATATATATGACCCAACAGGACAGATGTCCAGGGTTGGTAATTGTGATTGCACATACCATTTTCCGTGGAATGGGTTATAGATGGTTAGAGGGTGGGGTAAATCAGACATATTATTAACACCTTCAGATACACCCACATATGCTGTACATTTCTAATAGCTACAGTTATATACACACTACTGTTCTGACTACAGTGTCCTATATGTTAACTACCTAACCTTGCAGATGGGACTGTTACTGCAACATAAGTCTACATTTTATTGCTGTTCATACACAAGTCATATCGAAATTTGTGCAGATACATCTCCTGTTGACTGTTATTTCTATAACTGTGGACAGGTGTGGATGTTTGGAATATCAGACAGTCATCCTATCTGCATATTTCAGACTGGGAGCAGCATATCCAGATTTTGGTACACATTCCACATGCAGCAACACTTTGAACAGATGTTTCTGTTTGGTTTTGGGTCTCACATGCATTTAATTATGTCCTGACTGCAGTATACTTTATTCAGGGATTATTACTACTGTAGTGCTGTATTCCTGACACTTTCTCACACTCTCTCACTTGCTTTCATTTTACTATTCAAACTGGTACTTCTAGGCTTTATTGACATGTTTTAACAGAATTATTGCAGTTATTTCCAGCACTCTCACTTCTGTCATGTTTCAGGGTTTCCACATGTATTCATCTCACACAGGTGGATTCATCCTCTTCTGCAGCTATACTCTACCTGCTGCTGCTGTTTGTGTACTAATTTCTTACAGGCAGTGCAGTTTTATTTACAAATATGTGTTGGACAGTCTCATGATTAGTTTCATCTTACAGGCTGGGAACTGTTGTAATCAGGCAATACTTGCATAAACATTCACACTCTGTGAGTTGCAAATTTAATTCCTTCCTGGCTACACTGCACTCTTATGCTAACTGTCACACATTTATACATATTTACAGTTACTAGTTGTGGATTACTGACCTGCCTGGTGGCAACCGCACCAGCCTATCAGCATAGGCTCTGCGGTTCGCAGAACGGACACCTGCAGCTGTAATATAAATGAAGTAATATTGGAATACACATCTCCATGATTTCAGGTAGTTTAACTTTCTACAGACATAATTAATTTATACTTACTCAGTGGTGGGGCGTTGGGTGATTGCCGGGCCTCCTGGATCCAACGGTTCAGTTGGTCCTGCTTCGTCTCTTCAGGTCCGCATGGTGGTGGCGGACCTGCTCACCTGTCCTAGGAATTCCTGTGGCACTGGTGAGTTCATGAGCCAACTGGTCCCACGCCTCAGCCTTATATGCCTCCCAAAGGACCTGGCCCTGCATGAGTTGGGCCTCATGGTTATGGACTAGGAGCCAGGCCATGTACCTGGACTCCTCAACACCCCACCTCTGCGCTCGAAGCGACTACCCTCACCTACACCTGACATTCTAACTGCAGGTCTGTTCTACAATCGTTTATGCTGTGTATTCCGCCTATGGGGCTTATATAGTCCGTTTTTCCCGCACATATCTGTGATTGGCCAGTTTGGAATTGTATCAACTTCAGTAAACCTGCATTGTCATGCTGTTGTTTGTATTCATTCCTATATATGAGCTGATATTGCATTTCTATGACCTGCTGTCATGGCTTAGTGGTTCTGTACCTTGACTTTGGTGTATAGTATCCTGGGTTCGAACCTGGCCACTGCTTTTATTTTCAGGACTGTCTAGACATGTTGAGGGGTGTGTCTGTGTAAAGGCATTTTGGATGCGGCTTGCTCAGCGTTGCCCGTCGGTTAGCTTCGTTTTGCGGGTGCGCACCTCCGCGCAAGCGGGTGCGCCAGTTTAACACTGATTTGGCTATTGGCACGCATATGCCACTTAGCGCAATTAGGGGCACATATATTTAGCGTGGTAAACCACTGCTCGGCTACAGGCACTCATTTTGCACCAGTTAAACCTATGCTTATCTACGGCCACATAATCTCACTCTGTTGAACTGTAGCTCAGCTATGGGCATATCTGGCAGTTTATATTAATTTCTTGGCTCACATTTATTCAATATAAATAGGCTATTACATTGCATTTTACATATATTCTGGTTTTATGTGTACATATATGTGTCAGGGACTTGTTTCCTGCTTATTTTGGAAAAAAAAATTTGTGTTGTGGGGGCTCGAACCATGAATGCCTGCTTTGCAGCCATCTCTACCGCTATTGCTTCCTGGCTTATTTTGCATATGTAGTTCTTATATGCTTTCCCACTGACTGCTAACTGTAGCTGCGCTACGGCACGCCAGCGCACACAAGCGCACTCACGGTTAAACATCTTTACAATTTAAAAAAATGACATGTACATTTATATTTCTTTTATGTTTAATAGTCTGTAGGGGCATGTGTTGTGTTGTGTTTATTCACATTTGCGTGGACTCTGTTGTGGGTGTGTACTTTGGACACTTTTACACTTCTGGGGGCGTGTCCGCTTGCAGGGATCAGCCTACGGACACGCCCCCTACTGTCTTACACGGCCGTGTTCGACTTGGGTGTGATTCAGCATGCTCTCATGAATATGCAGAGCATGCTGACATCACTCAGTTTAACTGCAGCCTCCGTGTAAGAGTTATAACTCTTACACGGAGGCTTCGTGAATCCTGGGGCTTGTCTTTGACCACTTGTTCAACCATATGGTCTGTTAATTTAGACTCAAATTGTCTATGCTCATTTCTGTGTAAAAAATGCAAATGAATTGATACCAGAATGCAGGGAATACAATCAAGTACAATTAAACAGAACTGTTAATTCACAGGCCAGTGAATGGCATTTACACACATCACCAAGTGGCACACACACACACACACACACACACACACACACACACACATGCATATACACATTGCTGAAGTTTCATTAAATTATGAATCAATGACGTACATAGGCGTTATTGATAACTAGAGCATGAGCTCATCATTTGAGCTGCTGTGTCAGAAGTGATGACTTTCTTTCCATCTGAAGGCTGACAGCACATATCTGTAAAAAGCAGATGACAGATATAGGCAGGTGACAGATATGTGGCTAAGGATACAAAAATGGAAGTCTGAGCAGACGACAATGATAGTTCTGAGGTTACTGAATAAGTTCTTCCAGTATGAGAAAGAAGAAACATGGCTTTGTTTTCTTTTCTTTTTACATTCTTATGATACACAAACAGCAAAATTTAATCAAACTACAGTACCACTCTAGTAACAGAATATCACTCTAGTAACAGAGGTGACAGAAAGGCGAGCTAATCTTTCCAATGTTAAAGGCACCAGCATTGAGAAACCACTACAGCAGAGACAAATAAACCCAAAGAGAAGCTCTATAGGGATCTTCACTGGAGTTTTATTTTTTTTTATTTTACAATAGCTTACAGGTGCAGTGGAAACAAAATTAATAAAAGAACAAAATGGTTTCATTTATAAGGCATAACCCAAGCAATGGTGAGAGCAACGGCACAGGAATGGTACAGGAACCCATAGAGGTAGATTACATAAAAAAAGTATTATAAATCTGCCCTTACACCCTATACTTAGTAATTTTGGTGCATTAGTTGAAAGTGAAGTTAAAAAACTGTTGTGTGCCAAGAGGTGGTATGAAGGCAATTTAACTAAGGAACAGCAAGCTATTTTACAAACTTTGCTTTCTAATCCTGAAATTAGAATTATGAAACCAGATAAAGGGGGTGGGGTGGTACTGACAGAGCAGGTCAATTACAGTGGTAAAATGATGGAATTACTAAATACAGATGGGAGATACTCACAGGTATCTCAGGGTGAAATAGATGTGGCCTATAGACACATAGATTGGATATTGGAAGACAATTTTATGCAAGGGACATTTGAAATTGATTTATACAATTTCTTTAAGGTTAAAAAAACAATAATACCAGGTATTTTTGGAATACCTAAAACACACAGAGATGCTAACAACCCACCCCTTAGACCTATTGTTTCATCAGGTGGGTCAAAGACGTAACCTTTAGGGGTCTTTGTGGATGAGAAATTGAAACCTTTCTATGTCTTGTATGACCACATATTAATCGATTCCTGGGACTTTGTACGTAAAGTTAACTGTACTGAATATGATGAATTCTCATTTGTGACTATTGACGTCAAAGATTTATTTTCGGTCATTCCCCAGGACTTAGGTTTGAGATGGTTCAAGGAAATGCTTATTGAGATGGGGTTTTTGACAGCTATGGATCTGAGGATAGTTACTGAGAACATGGAAATTATACTTAAGAACAATTTTTTGTATTTCTAGGGTAAATACTACAAGCAACTTGAAGGAGTTACTATGGGGGCCTCATGTGCCCCTGTATATGCCAATATAATTATGTTGTATTGGGAAAAGCATTTTGTATTTACCTCTAACTATTGGCTATATATTGAAGGATACTTTCGCTTCCTGGATGATATACTAGTATTATGGAAAGGGCCTGTGGATAGTATACCCCTATTTATTAATTACATAGGAACTACAACCAATTTTCTAAACTTTACCTATCAAGTAGGGGAAGTGGAGGTCAATTATTTGGATGTAAAATTATATAAGGATTGTATAAACTAAAAATGATTGTCCAGAATATATAGGAAAAAAATATTTTTCCAATACATACTTGCATTTTGATAGTTACCACCCCCGATATTTAAAGAAAAATATTATCAAGGGGCAGATGGTCCATGTGGCCCGAATGGCATCAAAAAGGGATGATTTTGTGGAAGAAATTGAATTTATTGGTAAATTATTTAAAGATAAGAAGTACCCGGTTGAATTAATACAAACTATTAAAGATGAAATTATTGGAGGGTGGGGTACAAAATATGCTCCTTTATTGAATGGTGATCACCAAGTAGGTACGGGGACTAGAGAAAATGTATGTGAAGTTTCCCAAATTACAAATGAAGGACAGAATGGGCATTATTTTGTAATAAGGTATAACCAGGATACAAGTAGGGTGAGGAATATAGTTCTAAAGTATTGGAACATATTTAAAATTATAAATAAAAACCAGCAAGAACCACAACAGGAAAATTGCTCCTGTAGTAATAAAACAAATATATAAAAAACGCAAAATCCAGAGCATATACAGGAGCAACAGGCAGTCCACCAGAATGAAAATGGTACGACAATTCCAAAGTCAAACGACCAAAGACTTCCGTTCGTTAGAAACAACACCTTTATTCGAACAAACAGTAGTAAGCTTTCACCCTAAGGCTTCTTCAGACTATAAAACAACATGAACTTCCTGTCTTTATAAAGCAGATGGTAAAACCAATAAATCAATTAAGTACATGATGTCATTAATCTCAATTGAGAATTTAAAGCGAAATGCATTTTCAAACAATGTATATGTACATATATAAAAAGTTTTTACATACATAAAGAGCACTTATTCATAAATAACATATAACAAACATATACACAATGGTAAATATCTAAAACTAAATCATTATATAATTAAAAGAAACTAACCCAATGCCCAATAGTTTAAAAAATTTTCAGGCACCCCTAAAATTTTGTCATAGGAGAGGAGCAAACTTGAAGAATGTATTTGAGAGAGATAGTAGACAACAAGAGCAGTATAATGGTACTGGGGCTAGAAAAAAGTTAGGGGCTTATGCCTGTGGCTGCTGCCGTCAGTGTAAGTGGATAGCAAATCTGAGCGAATTATGTATACCTAGTATAAATAATAACAGGGGTATGATAGTGAAGGGGCATTATACCTGTCAGACTAAAGGATTGATTTATTTGGCATATTGTTTGAAATGCTTCTCTTATTATATAGGCAAAACAGAAAGGAATTTAAAGTATAGAGTGTATGAACACATCTATGATATTGGTAGGAAAAATATACCAATGCTCTCTATAGACATACTCAGGAGTGTGATGGAGCTGCCTTTAAGTTTTGGGTAACTGAACAGGTTAAACCCTCAGACAGGGGAGGTGATTGGGAAACTCTTTGAGAGTTTTGTGAATTAATTTGTCAAATGCAGTTGGATGCCTGTACTAGACCTGGTCAGAATTACCATTTATCCATTGTACCAGCTTTAAAAATGAGAACAAAAGTATAAAGTTTTATAACTTTATAAATAGTATGTTTCATGTATACACACATTTTTTTTGCACTTAATATAATTCTCCTGTTTACATATAAGGTTCTTGAAATATATGTTATGTTGTTTAAAACAAGTTAAGATGGAATTGCCCTGCAAAATGTGAAGGGCTTTTTAAGATGTGGTGTGTTTTTTAATTAGATGTATGATGTAATATTATTTAAATATATGAACCAATGAATTTTATTTAGACCACTATAAATGAGGGAGTATTTTTAAATGAATTATTCTGAAGACGTTTCATGGAATGAAATGATGTGCTAAATCTGTGAATGTTGGGATAAACTTGTGTTTTTTATATATACTGCTTTGTGGAGGTGATATTTTTCCTGAATTATTTGTGGTGAGGAAGGACCTTTATTGAACATGTGGCTGCCAACTGCTGTTTGGTTCTTGGTATTTGTTGTGGAAAGGTATTCAGCTGATTCATCTATGAAGCTATGAAGAAATTAATGCAGACATAGCATTTCAAATTATTTCAGTCAGGCCTTGTTTTAAAGGGAATAATCCAAAAGGAAAGGAAGCACATCCATAAATATATCTCAACATTGTTTTTCAGTGCTTTCATTTCAACTAAGTATCAGACATGAATGTCCTTTATTAATGTATTACTTTTATGGAAATTTATCAGAAACTTAATGAAGGTTGTTTATGTCATGTACTAGATAGATTTAACACTAGACGTCATATAACATAGTTTCTAATTTAATTCTCATCACTCCATGCAGAATGGAATGCTTACCTTTACAAGAGGAACAAACAAAACAAAACAAGACCAGATCATTTTTTCAGGCATTTCTTCTGATTGTTTAAACTTGTTTTTTCCTCTCAAAAAGGTTATAATACGTGCATTGCTTATCAAGTTTCTGATGTACTGTACCAACAAGTAAAGAACAGGCTCAAGTTATATCTATAACTCTATCGATATATATATATGTATATATATATATATATATATATATATATTTCTCTCTCTCTTTTATATATATATATATATATATATATATATATATATATATATATATATATATATATATATACATATATACAACTGTACATTTCACAGAAACGTTCTGATGGGTGTAAAACAGACTGAATTCACAAACGAATGAATCATCAAATATGCGTATGCCCAAATGACCGAATGCTCATTTCTACAATGTAGATAAGAGTGCTAGAAAATTAATTCCTGACTGAAAAGTTTATAGCAATTAGTATGTATGTGCTAGTGTTTACGGGTTAGAGTAAGAGTGAAAGTCAGGTTAAGGTGATAAATACACTGTTTTATATGTTTGGTGTTGTGTATGTTCTGTGTCATTTTTACTTGTGCAGTGGTACTATTAGGGAAAGGGTTTTTAGTAACATAACATGTAGGGTTAGGTTTATGGGCAGGAGTAAGGTTAGGATTAGGGTTAGTACACATGAGTCAGATGAGCACAGGAAGTCCCTCTTCTCACCTGACTTGTGTGTGCTAACCCTAACCCTAACAATTAGTTTACTAAAACCCCTTTCCCTAACAGTACCACTACCAAGATGACACTTGACCTTGGATTTATAACTAGAGTTTAATGATGCAGGTTTTTTTTCATGGGAGAGAAGTACTCAGTATTTTGTGATTTGCTCTTAGAGGTGTTTAGGTGTTTTGTGTATTCAACTTTTCATGATAGAATACATATAATATGCAAGCGTTTTATTCTACTCCAAATCAGCATTGCATCCTCATGAATCCTAAAGCAACTATTATGGACATTCATGTACTAAGTGAAGTTTAGACTTTTCACTAAATAATAATAATCCTATTTGTTAACCAAGTAGGACCGCTTGATGCACAGTCCCTTTTCAGGGAAGACCCAGAAGTGATGTCTGTTTTTAAGTGACTTGCTCAAGATCACAGAGTAGCTAAATGACAGCTGAGGGAATCAAACTCTATGCCATAGGAACTAAAGCTCATGACCTTAACCTGTGACCCAGCTGGCAGTAAAAGACACTTGTTGCCAACAATGTCATATTTTTTTTGGTCACAACAGGCAAGCTCAGGATTTTTAACCTAAATGTTTAAACATTTACTCTACAATGTAAATGAACTGACAACAAACTGAAAAAAAAAAAAGTTTGAATACAGAGAGAAAAAAATCATAATCAGTTGTAGTATGTCATCCTAAAAAAGAAAAAAAAGAGATGCATCAGAAACATATGAGCACAATGGTCTCTTCTGAAATCTGTTTCAGTATGCTAACTATGTTTTGTGAGTATAGAGCAATCAAATACCAAAGTACCACTGATGTCTCAAAATGTTATTAGATGCCTTCATCAGAAAAAAAAAAAGTTAGAGAAGCAACCTTAGAATAAAAGAAGGGGTTATATTACACACCCTTCTAGAAACACAAAACTGATGATTTCTAAATAAGCCCTGAACTAGAAAACAACAGACGACAGAAGCAGATCTCTAAGTATGTACTTTTCACTTCAAGGAGAGTGTGGAAACTTTGCAGCAGATATAACCTATTTAATCTAAGATTCAAGATACGTAACTTTAAAATGAGCCTTAAATTATCGGCTTATAATTTACATAGTCATTTGTAAAGCTGTGTGAGACTTTCTCAGAAAAAATATATACATTAAGCTGATTCTAATTAGTGCATTTTATTGCTGAAATTAATTATGGTGTCATGCTGAGCTGAATAATCTAGAGAATTAAAAAAGGACTCCCTTTGCTGAGCATTTGAAGTCTGGTTTTCACAATTATTTTTCAAGTTAGATAATTAAGTTTATTATACTAGTATGATATGCATATACTTATTTTTATACATACATATACGCACACACAGATACAAACACATATGCACATTGTGTGTTGTTGTTGTTTGTCTTTCGGCTTTTCCCTGTAAGGTGTCGCCACAGCGGAAGTCCAGTCTGCTAATGATTGACAGTAGATTTTCACGAAACGCAGAGGTGCCCGCTCAACTCCCAACCTTCAACGAAGGCATGCCCATTTACGCACGCATGTCTTTCGAACACTACCCAACTGCAGGGAGGACATGCAGACTCCACACAGAAGGCACTCCCAAGCCCAGCCGAGAATAGAACGGGAGAACCTCTTGCTGTGAGGTAACAACGCTACCGCCGTATCACCGCGGCTGTATTACCACTGCGGCTGTATGTGTCTACATATATGCATGCACATATACACTAAAGAGTGGAGTGTGTTAATCAAGACTCATACATTCATTTATGCAGTGTACTCTAGTTCAGGGGCAATATTCAATGAGAAAAGCATACCTAACAACTGTTCAGCGAAGACAGTTGTGTTTGCAGAAAATGTTTCAGTAAGAACAAGTGTTAAACAAACATTTTTGGTTAGAAGACAAGACCCTACTCAACTACGCATCATTTCTTGAAATACTGTATCATTAAAACTGACCATTTTCCTGACAGTGTCTTTGTATGCTCAGGTATTGTACTGCCTACTGCAGCCTGTAACACTGTTATATTTCCTTGTGTAATACGTTTTTGAAATAGTGTCAAATTTCCTATTCTAATATGTTCTGATCCATCACAGTTATTTTAAGAAATGTATTCACATGTTTAAAATGTGTCATTCCCTTAATATCTTTAGAGATGTTTGTATTCTTGCATTTTATTTTCTTCTAGTACATTAAACTAGTAAAAGGGAACAGTGTGAATTAGGAATGATCTCTTAAACCAGAGTAAGAGCAAGGAAGAAGGAACATGAAGCACACTAGGGTCTAGTCTTCAAACTACTTTAAAGCAACATAACAAGTCTACTAATCATTCAACAAAGATTAATGGATGAACACATGAGAGCAACAAAATATTACCAAGACGCCAACAAAATGAGAAAAGCTAATCTGTGTGGTCCAGGTTTTAATGACCAAAATGCCACTTTAAGTAATATATGCATAAGCCTAATTGTTTATAGGGGTGAAGAATTAATGGCCTCAAGTGATATCCGAGTTGTACTGCATTTGATGGTCTTTCAGAATTAATGCAGGGGAAACTATTATTAAAGCAGGAGAACAGCTGTGTTGTTTTGCTGTGGTTAGGCTAAGGAATAGCTAATAGAAGAAAAAATGTGGTGATGACACTACACATGAGAGGTCAGAGGTCATGTCAGCTGTATAGCACGCAGTTTAGGTATATCACTACTGCAAGGATGTAGAAAATATGAAATCTTCAGACAGTTTGGTGCTAAACCTAGTATGGAGTGCTCCTTGTCTAACAAAATGTAAGTATGCAGTTAGGAGAATGATCGTGCACTCCCTGGGATAGTAACAGGAACATGCAGTGGAATGCAGGGTTATAGGCTGCTACCAAGCTTAACCATGTAGCCCTTGGTTTGATTTGTTCTACCTCCACCCAAATACTGTGCGATTCAGAGCATGTCACTTAACCAGATACTGCTCCTGGTTTAATTCTTAAACTAGCAAGTTTTGCCTTGGTTAAAAATTATTAAAAAAATATGAGAGGGACTACTTTAAGGGCATGAATTGAATATAGGCAGATAACATCTTTTGGCACCAAAAACACAAAGGAACCAGACATAATAATGTCAGACTAGAACAGTTCAAAATGAGGGTGGCTATCAGAAATTATTCAAAATAAAAGTTTTAAATCTTCTCATGAGAAGAGGAAGAAGTGAAAAAACTGAGGATGTTTGTTTCAAAAATACATCGTACAAACTGGTACATTATGTGACAAAAGAAATTATTAATCTGAAAGCAAAACAGACACTACAGTCATAAATGTTGTCAGTTTATTAAACAGGCTTGATAGGTCGTACAAGCCTTTCTTACAAGTAACATTTGATGAATACTGGAAATCACAGACAGTATATGTTAGATGTGTTTTATAAAATATATAACGGCTTTATCAAAAAAAACTTCAATAAATAGAAATATTTTGATAGATATGTACCTAGTATGATTTTATAAAACTACAGTAACTACATCAATACACTATTTGCTTTATATATCATTTGAAAAACTGTCTAAACTTGAAGCATTCATCACCAGGTAAGGTACTTTTGTTGCAATAACAGTGAGGGGAGAGCAAGGGTTAATCATTTCCTTAACAGTTACATATGTTCCAGCTAGAAAGCCAAGGATTCCAAACAGCGCTATGAAAATGTTCTTGAAAATCATCCATATACTAAATCTGTGTTCATAAAATGTGAGAATTTCCACAAAAGGAGGAAAGATCAGTGCCAATGCACTGCTACTGACAGCTCCAACGAAAGATATCACCAAATCCAGGCGAGGTATTAGGATAGCCATGGCACCTGAAAAATAAAGCAAACATGTTTCACAATTAAGCACAAATTAAACAAAATGAAAACAATCACCTGTTTCCTAACAAAACTCAGATTTTTTTACCAGTTACTGATAAAAACAAAAGCCCTAAATCAATGTGAGGCTTTCAACTGTGTGAGAATGGGATTGACCATTTGGTGGGTGTAAAGTGTGTTAAATCACTAGATCATATTTGTTGGCATTCAGAACTCATATGCATTATCCACATGGCCAGTGACAAACACCAGCAACTATAAATCAGCTAGTCATTCTGTAATGTAATGTAACAGTGTAGACCTAGTGACAAAAGGGATCTCCTCCAGGCAGTGTGCAGTCTACATCGGTGGATAAACAGCAGGTGGTGAAAATGAGCTGCCTTTTAAGCATGCCTCTCAAATGCCCAGATTTTGGAAGAATGTCCATTTTTTTGCCTCATATTTTTTTGTTTCTCCCCGTAAAATGCATAGATGTTATGTTGCCCTATCTCACCTTCATTCTTACTGGTTGGATTCAGAGCTGATCCTCGACTCTGACTCGTCGCATACTATAGCCCGGAGTCTTTCACTTGGCTCATGGCTGAACAGCTATCCCATCATGCAGTGCATGATTCCCCAAATCTTAACAAGATCGGATGCTCTTCTCCTTGGCTGTGGCTAAGTTTTTGAAAAACTTATATTTCTTCTGTTTTTGCTAACTCTTTTTGTCTACAAGTAGTTATAGGTCCTTTATATAGATAGTTTCTCTCTGCTGTTGTTGTGTGTGCTGTTTAATCTTTCACTACCGTGATGGTTGCTTAGTTGGCCGTCGTATTAGTCGCAAGGCCTATTTTCTTCCTTTCTATCCCATCAAAAATGGGCCTATATTAGAACATCGAATTTTCACAACTTCGAATGTTCTAATATCAACCCCTATTCAGCGAACGCTGAATAGCGAAGCTGCAGAAAACTGAATTTTTTCCTAGGGAAAGAATTTGGTTGTCCGTTTCTGTCACTTCACTATTTTCAGCGCTGTGGTGGAACGTTACAGGTCAGGTTCACGTAAGTGTGCAATGGTGAATTAGGGTTAGGGCGCAGGTGAGGTGAGTGTGCGATAGTGACGGACCTTAGGGTTAGGGTTTGGGTTAAGGTAAGTGGATAGTTAGTGGAGTATGTACAGTTTAGTGTAGGGTTAGAGGTAAGATTTTAGGTGTATGTGTGTGGATTGCTGTTTGTTTGGTGTGCTTGTGTTGTGTGTATGTGTTTCGGTACAGCAAATATTTTCCCTATGAAAAAATTCGCTGTTCTGAATGTTCGATGTTGTCAGCGTTCACTGAATATGGGTCGATATTAGAACTTTCGAAGTTGTGAAACTTCAATGCTCTAATATAGACCCATCAAAAACATTAGTGTAGTCCATCTTAGTGTGTATTTTCTTTGTCAGTGATTCTTGGCTCGCTTCAGTTAGAGAGCCAAGTGTCTGATTAAGTTAAAGGGTTTAACTAAATGTTGTTCCCTTGGCCTGTTTGTCTTGTTTTTCCTTGTTTAATAGCAGAGCTAGGTCCTTTTAAGTTAGAGGGCCTAGCGCTCATTTAACTTAGAGGGCAAAGCTGTATTTTTTATATATATATATTCTTCAAATAGATGTGCTGTGTGCTTATATTATTATAGTGTGCTCTACACACACACACACACAAACACACACACACACACACACACACACACACACACACACACACACACACACACACATATATATATATATATCTATAGTGTTTGTTTTTTTTTTTTCTACTTATAGCATTTCTTATAGTTGGTGCCTTACATTTATAGTGTTTGTAGTTTGTGCTTCCTTCTTATGATGTCTAAGGAAAGTAGAGAGAAGGAACCAAAGCCATCTGGCTTTAAAAAAGTGTCAGAAATGCTCACAAAAAATGTCATTAACTCATGGTCATACTGTATGTGTTTATTGTTTGGGGGCCATTCACCTGCAGAAGTCATGCACCTTCTGTCACTCTTTTAGTTCCCACATATTGCAGGAATAGTCAGAGAGCTTCTAAAAACCCCATTTTCTGAATATTTAGAAAGCCAGAGTACCTCTTCTAAACCCAAGTCCCCTTCTTCAATAAGTGACAAGCCTTCAAACAGACCATCTTCCTTTTCCTCCTCATCTGCTCATTCAGAACCACCTCAGAAAGTATTAAACATTTCAGACAAATAAATCTCTTCAGCTCCACAGGACTCGGAACCGAGAGAGATCATTGAATTGGACAAGTCAAGTCCTTCAGCTCCACAGGTTTTGGAACCAAAAAAGACTAGCTTTCGGAACCGGTCCACTGAGTTAATACCGGTCTCCCCTACCTTGAGATCTCCCATTTTGGAGAGATCTCGCTCACCCACCCTTTCCTCCAGGTCCTCTAGAAGCTTATTGGATGATGATGTGGATAGGGTGGTGTGCACACTTCTGAAGTCACCGGCACTGGCTAAATTATTTTCAGCCCCGACCCAACCAGTTCTGGAGCCAACTAAGACTCTTTCATCCACGTCGAGCCAAGATGGATCTTCCTAGCTGGAGTGCCAGGTACCGTTTGATGTAGAATCTTCGGTTCTGAGACCTGCCCAGGAGATTTCAGAATCGCTGTCTGCTCTCACACCCTCGGTCCCTTCCGAGGTGTCTAGGAGCCGAAGCTCTTCGGTCGGTTCTGAGGGATGGGATGCTCGGACCTGAGTCTCCTTGGTTCCGAGCTTACCTCTCGGGGCTTCGGCACAGGTGAGCTCGGCTCCTACATCAGGGTTGGAGCCAGGGATTTCTTCCATTATTTCAGAATGGGAGGCATCCTCAGAGCCTGGGGACCTGCTTTCGAGCTGATAAGGAGTGTGCTGTCCTCTTCTACAGCTCTACACAAGGATACTGGTAGTCTTCCCCCTAAGGCACTGGCATCTGTCTTGACACCATCCCATCCTTAGGACAACAGAGATTCAGGGCCTCAGGTAGCCCCATTGGGCGAGTCCCACTCTCCCGAGACCTCCTCAGAATACCCTTCTGAGGAGGTTCCTCAGAAGAAAACATGCAAGAGGAAGCATCTGGACTCACCAGATGAGTCAGTCACCTCAGACACTGACCTCGAGGAGTCAGAGGGGTCCCCATGGTCACCCTCTGAAGATATCTCTTTTGCAGATATCTTAGAAATCCGGAAACAGAGAGGTGGCTGGAAGCCCATTAACCCTTTTGATGAGGAGTCGGTGTACCTGAAGGCCTTCAGATCTCAACCTTTATCCTCCTGGGTATCTCTGACTTTTGATGAACTAATGGAATTGGTTAGTCGAAAGGCATGGGAGTCATCAGACACTATGGAGCCATTCCCTAGGAGACCAAATAAATTCATAACAGCTCCAGTGAAAAAATAATTTCTTAATAAAGGCATCCCTGTAAATGCTATGGTGGTGGCAGCAGCCACCAAGAAGGAACTTTCTGAAATGTCCTCATCTATCTGTCCATCCACCGAACAAGGAGTCTCGAACGATGGACAGATATGGGAAGCCTATTTTCTTGTCAGCGACTATTACCCTTCGATCACTGAACAGTTTAGTGTAGGGTTAGAGGTAACATTTTAGGTGTATGTGTGTGGATTGCTGTTTGTTTGGTGTGCTTGTGTTGTGTGTATGTGTTTCGGTACAGCGAATATTTTCCCTAGGAAAAAATTCGCTGTTCTGAATGTTCGATGTTGTCAGCTTTCACTGAATATAGGTCGATATTAGAACTTTCGAAGTTGTGAAACTTTGATGTTCTAATATAGACCCATCAAAAACATTAGTGTAGTCCGTTTGTCTAGTGTGTATTTTCTTTGTCAGTGATTCTTGGCTCACTTCAGTTAGAGAGCCAAGTGCCTGATTAAGTTAGAGGGTTTAACTAAATGTTGTTCCCTTGGCCTGTTTGTCTTGCTTTTCCTTGTTTAATAGCAGAGCTAGGTCCATTTAAGTTAGAGGGCCTAGCGCCCTTTTAACTTAGAGGGCAAAGCTGTATTTTTTCTATATATATATTCTTCAAATAGATGTGCTGTGTGCTTATATTATTATAGTGTGTTCTATACACACACACACACACACACACACACACACACACACACACACACACACACACACACACACACACACACACACATATATATATATATCTATAGTGTTTGGTTTTTTTTTTCTACTTATAGTATTTCTTATAGTTGGTGCCTTACATTTATAGTGTTTGTAGTTTGTGCTTCCTTCTTATGATGTCTAAGGAAAGTAGAGAGAAGGAACCAAAGCCATCTGGCTTTAAAAAAGTGTCAGAAATGCTCACAAAAAATGTCATTAACTCATGGTCATACTGTATGTGTTTATTGTTTGGGGGCCATTCACCTGCAGAAGTCATGCACCTTCTATCACTCTTTTAGTTCCCACATATTGCAGGAATAGTCAGAGGGCTTCTAAAAACCCCATT
This sequence comes from Protopterus annectens, assembly GCF_019279795.1. Taxonomy (NCBI): domain Eukaryota; kingdom Metazoa; phylum Chordata; order Ceratodontiformes; family Protopteridae; genus Protopterus; species Protopterus annectens. The sequence continues at coordinate 182,321,903 of NC_056735.1, forward strand.
TTCTGAATATTTAGAAAGCCAGAGTACCTTTTCTAAACCCAAGTCCCCTTCTTCAGTAAGTGACAAGCCTTCAAACAGACCATCTTCCTTTTCCTCCTCATCTGCTCATTCAGAACCACCTCAGAAAGTATTAAACATTTCAGACAAATAAATCTCTTCAGCTCCACAGGACTCGGAACCGAGAGAGATCATTGAATTGGACAAGTCAAGTCCTTCAGCTCCACAGCTTTTGGAACCAAAAAAGACTAGCTTTCGGAACCGGTCCACTGAGTTAATACCGGTCTCCCCTACCTTGAGATCTCCCATTTTGGAGAGATCTCGCTCACCCACCCTTTCCTCCAGGTCCTCTAGAAGCTTATTGGATGATGATGTGGATAGGGTGGTGCGCACACTTCTGAAGTCACCGGCACTGGCTATATTATTTTCAGCCCCGACCCAACCAGTTCTGGAGCCAACTAAGACTCTTTCATCCACGTCGAGCCAAGATGGATCTTCCTAGCTGGAGTGCCAGGTACCGTTTGATGTAGAATCTTCAGTTCTGAGACCTGCCCAGGAGATTTCAGAATCGCTGTCTGCTCTCACACCCTCGGTCCCTTCCGAGGTGTCTAGGAGCCGAAGCTCTTTGGTCGGTTCTGAGGGATGGGATGCTCGGACCTGAGTCTCCTTGGTTCCGAGCTTACCTCTCGGGGCTTTGGCACAGGTGAGCTCGGCTCCTACATCAGGGTTGGAGCCAGGGATTTCTTCTATTATTTCAGAATGGGAGGCATTCTCAGAGCCTGGGACCTGCTTTCGAGCTGATAAGGAGTGTGCTGTCCCCTTCTACAGCTCTACACAAGGGTACTGGTAGTCTTCCCCCTAAGGCACTGGCATCTGTCTTGACACCATCCCATCCTTAGGACAACAGAGATTCAGGGCCTCAGGTAGCCCCATTGGGCGAGTCCCACTCTCCCGAGACCACCCCGGAATATCCTTCTGAGGAGGTTCCTCAGAAGAAAACATGCAAGAGGAAGCATCTGGACTCACCAGATGAGTCAGTCATCTCAGACACTGACCTCGAGGAGTCAGAGGGGTCCCCATGGTCACCCCCTGAAGATATCTCTTTTGCAGATATCTTACAAATCCGGAAACAGAGAGCTGGCTGGAAGCCCATTAACCCTTTTGATGAGGAGTCGGTGTACCTGAAGGCCTTCAGATCTCAACCTTCAGCCTCCTGGGTATCTCTGACGTTTGATGAACTAATGGAATTGGTTAGTCGAAAGGCATGGGAGTCATCAGACACTATGGACCCATTCCCTAGGAGACCAAATAAATTCATAACAGCTCCAGTGAAAAAAGAATTTCTTAATAAAGGCATCCCTGTAAATGCTACGGTGGTGGCAGCAGCCACCAAGAAGGAACTTTCTGAAATGTCCTCATCTATCTGTCCATCCACCGAACAAGGAGTCTCGAACGATGGACAGATATGGGAAGCCTATTTTCTTGTCAGCGACTTTTACCCTTCGATCACTGAACTACCTTACGCACTTCACTAGTCTGCAAAGAGATCACCTGAAGGAGTTAGGAGATGCTCTCCAAGGTTCACTAGCTGCAGGGGTTTCAGACAAAGTGACCTCTCAGCTATCCACCTTAAATTCCATAGTTAACTCCTCCATGAGACTGATTTCCTATGCAGTGGATGGAGTGAGCAGGGCATCAGGTTTGGGAGTTTCCCTAAGGAGACACTCCTAGATGCGTTTGTGTAATTTTGCAAAACCTTGCAAGTCTACCTTTGTCAATGCCCCTTTTGACGGTCCCTCACTTTTTGGACCAAAAGTCAAAGATACACTTACCAGATGCAAGCAGGAAGGAAAAACTCTCTCTGCCATGGGGAGTGCATTTTTCCATCCCTTCCAGACCCTATCCTAAGGGTCAGAAAAGTGGAAAAATGTGGATCAAGAAATCCCAGGGAGTTTTTCAGGATGCACGAGGTGAACCCTTCCCCAGGGCCAGAGGGGGAGGCAATAATGGTAGACGCTGTCCACGAGGCAGAGGGGGTCCACAAAATTAAGGTGACCATGATTCCTTTTGCGGCCAACCTTTCCAGCGCTCCTGAAAGGAGGTACGTCTGTCCTACTCTGGAGGCAGTCAGGGGTGATTATCTTTGTATCCAGAAGCCTGGCAATATATCACAAAAGACAATTGGGTACAAAGTATAATATCCAAAGGTTATTCCATACCCTTTTCTCTTCCCGTCCCAAACCTCCGAAGGATCCCAGATGTTCCATCCAGTCTAAGGGAACAGGCAACTATAGAGATTCAAAAGCTGCTAGACAAAAGAGTCATCCAAGAATTCCCGCAGACCAAATAGGATTCGGAACTTACTCAAGATTCTTTTTAGTGCCAAAAAGAACAGGGGACTGGAGGCTCAATTTGGATCTCAGCGAACCAAACGAATCTTTAAAGAAGTCCAAGTTTCGAATAGTGACACTGCAATCAATTCTTTTTTAGGGAAAGACAATTGGATATGCTCAATAGACCTCCAAGATGCGTGCTACCACTTAAAAATGGACAGAGCATCAAGGAGTCACTTACACGTCTGGCTGGGAGCCATTCATTATCAGTTTCGAGCTCTGCCTTTTGGTCTCACTACAGCCCCCAGAGTGTTCACCAAATGCATAGCAGTAGTCATGGGTCACTTGAGATGGTTAGGAATCCAGGTTTTTCCATATCTAGATGACTGGATCCTGACTGCCACCACCAAGCATCTACTACAACAGTCAAGAGAGCAAACCTTACAAATTTGTTCTCAATTAGGGATAACAATAAACTTAGAGAAATCTGCCATGTCAGCATATTACCTTTATAGGGGCAGAATTAGACACCATTTATATGATCACAAAATTACCTGCAGGAAGAGTTTTGGCACACAGACAACAAATTTCCGATCGCCTGCCAAAGATAAAAGTAACAGTGAAAACATTCTTGAAAGTTCTAGGAACGATGGCATCAATGATTACCCTAGTTCCGTTAGCCAGGACGCACATGGGAATTCTCCAGTGGCTTCTCTTTTCTCAGTGGTCCTTACAAGAACTTCCCATGCCCCACCAGATCAGAATTACAGAGTCATGCAAGAAGGATCTAAGATGGTGTCTCCTTTCCAGTCATGTCACGTTAGGTCGACCCTTTACTCCACAACAACCTCTTGCAACACTGACCATGGATGCCTTCCAGATAGGGTGTGGGGGCATTATCTGGGGAGGACGGTCCAAGATAGGAACACGAGACCCATTTTCATATAAATTTTTTAGAGATGAGAGCAGTGCTCCTGACGTTGCAAGCACTTCAGGACTCTCTTCCACTAGGAACAATTGCAATTCAGACAGAAAATACATCGGTGGTTTGGTACATAAACAAGCAAAGAGGAACCAAGTCTTACCCCCTTTGCCAAGAGGCTCTCAGAGTATGGCAGTGGGCGATCTCTTCCCACCACTTTCTGACAGCAACGCACATCCTGGGGAAATTCAATGTGATAGCAGACAGACTGAGCAGAGCAATTTTGATGCCTCACGAGTGGTCCCTAAAAAAGAGATAGCAGAAAAGATATTCCGGAAATGGGGCCAGCCTTGCTGCGACCTATTTGCCACTCCCATGAATGCCAAATGCAGCAGCTATTTTGCCCTAATCCCCCTTCTGGGGGAGTCACCCAGGGATGCTCTTGTTCACGATTGGCCCTCGGGACTAATGTATGCATTTCCCCCATTCCCCTAATAGCACAGGTCATTCAGAATGCCTACTCACTGGGAAGCAGGATAATTCTCATCACTCCATACTGGCCTCATCAGATTTGGTTTCCGTTCCTCTGGCCACATCTTCAGGAGGAACCATGGACTCTGGACCTAGTTTCAACCTTCTGACTCATATGTCAGGAACCCTCCACCCCTCCCTCCAAAACCTCAATTTGAAAGCATGGCTGGTCCAGTTCCCAACTTAGTCAGGGTTCACAATTTTACGCCAGTAGTTAAACACATCCTAATATCCTCGCAGAAGGCTACAACTAGGAGACTATACTCTAGCAAATGGAAAAGGTTCACAATCTGGGCGCAGAATAAAAATATCGATCCCTTTTCTGCTCCGATCTCTTCTATTCTTGAGTTCCTATCAGAGCTTTTTCAACAGGGTTCAGCAGCAATTAGCTGCAATCTCAAATTTTCATATAGCTGACAGCACTTCGAACTTGATGTCACACAGATTATGTAAAGCCTTTCTAAAAGGTACCTGCTTATTAAGACCCCCCCCATTAAAGTACCACTCTCACCATGGGACTTGAATTTTGTTCTAACAAATTTTGTTCTAACATACCTGACCTTGCCTCCTTTTGAACCCTCAGCATCTTGTGACCTCAAATTTATATCTTTAAAGACAATTTTCTTAGTTGTCATTACCTCTGCAAGAAGAGTTTCGGAATTGCAAGCTTTATCAATCAAACCTACTTATTTAATCTTCCATAAGGATAGGGTATCTCTCCAGACAAACCCATCTTGTTTACCTAAGGTGTGTTCACACAATAACGTAAACCAATCTATTGACCTGCCAGTGTGTTTCCCTAATCATGGCAACAAGGCAGAATACAAACTACACCAGTTAGATGTGCATAGACAACTTCACTTCTATCTACATAGGACCAAAGATTTCAGAAAGTCTGATCAATTGTCTGTGTCCTTCTCAGAAGTCAAAAAAGGCATGCCAGTCTCTAAAGTCTCACTCTCAAACTGGCTCTCAAATTGTATTACCTTTATTTACAATTCAAATAACAAACAACTACCTTTTCAAAGTCAAGGATCACTCTACTAGGGCCATGGCAACATCATCTGCATATCTAGCTAAATTATCAATGGACAGTATTTGTGCCACTGCTATGTGTCAAGACCTCACAACTTTATCACTCATTACAAAGTGGATCTGGCATCCAGGGACAGGGCCTCCTATGGTTCCACTGTGCTGAAAAGTGTACTCCCATGAGCCACCCTAGGAATATGGTGCTAGGGATGCTGTCCCAACCAGTAAGAATGAAGGCGAGATAGGACAACATAACATAAAGAAGTTATGTACTCATCATAACGTTCCATGTTTTTTGTTCATCTTGCCATTCATTCTTAAGATCCCTCCCACCTTCCCTCTACCTAAGACTTTTAGAGAACCTGGAGGATTTCTTTCCTTGGTCTAGGAGCTCCTTTGGGTTTCTTCCCTTTAAGTATCCTTTATTATACGACTAATGTACACATATGGCTATGGTTAGCAGCAAACAAGATCTGGGGAATCACGCACTGCATGATGGGATAGCTGTTCATCCACGAGCCAAGTGAAAGACTCCGAGCTATAGTATGTGGCCAAGTTGGAGCCAAGGATCAGCTCCAAACCCAACCAGTAAGAATGAATGGCGAGATGGACAACAAACATGGAACATTATGGTGAGTATGTAACTTATTTTTTTCTGGCAAGTTATTGAGGATTACAGGCATATCCCTCAGAAAATGCATGGTAATGCAAAACCTGTTATAGCAATTTTCACATTTGCAAAAACTCATTTATTAACTACAGTGAGCACCCAGTCTAACAGTTCAAGCTTCTGTACATAGTGACAATGGTAGGACCCCAGTGGCAATGATTCTTAGAGATATAAGGAGAGCTATGCAAGATAATTAAGCAAAAAATGTAGCTCTTCAGTGCTTTGTTTATCTTCATTCAAACCCACATTAAATAACACTGGAGATGCACAGTCTCCTAATGTCAGATCATGCACATAAACAGAACTTGTAGTAGGTGAACAGTTCATTACCAGATAAAGAAATCTGTGGGAATAGGTTGCACTTTGTCCTGAAAAGAGAATTTATGGAGGTGCATGCCAAATTTTGCATATCACAACTCTATTATATATAGACAATTGCCACTCTTGGAAGAAAATTATGGTTTCATCAATACTGCCCCATTGAGCACACATTGCTCCACAAGCTGTTATAACCATGTTATTTTTTATCCGTATGAAATGACTGAACACTCAGATGAGTGAATACTGAGACAAAACACTTGAAAACCTGGGATAACACAGAAACAACACACACAACACCTGTGTTTTAAGGAGGGTAAGCCTCACTGCACACACTCACCCCCTACTAGTTATATATACCAGCTCTGAGACTGCACCACAGTGGGGAAAGGAGCAAATCTCAGATACGTCACAATCCAGCACAGGTGATGTCCCACTCTACTTGCTATTTCAAGTTTTTGAGCTTTCTGGATTAATATTCTACTGTTTGCCTGACTGAACATTCGATAATTTAATAGGGAACCTTTACTTTGTTCTCTTCCCTCTCTTTTTACTGTTACTAGCACACCTAAGCTTTAATTTAACTTCTGTTATTGATGTCATAACCCACACTGTTTTTCAGTCCCTACATCTCTTACTATGCATCTGCTGTACTCAGTCACTCGGCAATTTAAACTGTTCTTGCAGTTTTCATATATCCTTTTTCCTTGTCTACACAATTCTTTTTCTTTAATTAGGTACTGAAAGCACTTAATATGCTGCTCAAAAGTAATGCTGTCTATTCTTTTCAAGATTTTAAAGGATAATATCACGTCCATCTTTTACATTCAGGCTAACTACTTGCCTATTTCCCCTTCATAGTTTAATCATGATTAGAAAAAGCTGTACTCATTACCTCTGTTTTGAAACAACTGCTTTTATATCATTCAAAGTTACATCTTTTACTTTCTCCAAGCCTGCAGTCCCCCTGAGAAAAACTGAGACAGGTTTTTTCAGTGTGTGTCACTGATCATATATAGAGAAAATAAAATATGGGTGTGAAGCAGGAGCCCCTCCTCTAAATAACACTTTTTATTGCTTTTCTTTTTATTTATTTGGTCATAACTAGACTAGAATGAGTGCATGTGTTTCAAGTGTATACGCATTCAATCTGTCAGTTACAAGTGATACTTGCAGGGTAACCATGATATGAGCTCTGTAGTTCTGAGCGCTTGTAGTGGGTCCTTTATTCATGTATGCAGTACTGCTTGGGACTTGAAATGCAGGAGACCAAAAAATGACTATGTTTTAAGCCAGTTTCAGTGAGCAAGAGGAAGTCATGACTGCAGCTCTGGCAAACCATATTTGACTACCAGACTAGGGTGCTGGAGGACACAATAGGGGGGTGCAAAGTAGTAAGTAGTCCATGCCAGCTCACTTCATCCTGGGGGAGGGAGGTAGTCTAACTTAGTCTACCACAATGGTGGTGCAGAACAGGTGTTAATGAAAACAGCACAAGACTGAGATGGGGTTTCAGTTCTACCAAGTGATGTAGATGGATTCAGGTATATGTGTGGGAGCCTGCATATGTGACTGGGCCAGAATTACAAAAAGACTTCTAGCATGCATTCAAGAGGGCAGGGAGTGAAACATTTCTAGTCAGGCTGATGGTATCTTCATTTTATGTCTTTTTTTCACAATGAACCTATGCCTACAGGCAGCATGTAGTAAAGAGAATTTAAAGAGATGGAACCCCTTTGGTCTGCTAAGGTGTTATGTTAGTGGGATGGGATAGTGAAAGTATTAGCTGATGGGGGAAGCTGTCAATTCACAAAAAAAAAATCAGAAAAACAACTGAACCTAGGTGTTCTCTAATTGTGCCTGCTTATATTTATGGTGCAAAGAAATAAAGCCTTGCCTGTGAGCCAGGTGGCCTGGGAAGGAATAATGACCCAGGCACTGGAGAAAACAATGACAGAGGGTGAGAATAAGCAAATGATATCAGCTTATCCATCTTGGGGGAAGGGAGATGGCCTGGCTTGCTGCTATACAGGTACCCACTGGGGAGAAAGATGCATGGAATACAGCATATGGAACGGGGATGTGTACTTGGCTTTTCCAAGATGTACCCATGTGGTAGCCTTCATAGAGCTGTGCAGCAATATGCATGCTCACCAGGTAAGGCCTAGCAAGCTCTTGTGTCTGTCAAAGAAAAAGTTCAGGGCCGATGATGGAAAAGTCCTCTAGGAGAGCTAGATGATGTCCACGGTGCTGCTGGCTGTCAACACTGTGATACAGAATGAGTGGATACAGACACTCTGGGAGCTAGATGGTTGGCAGACACAGAGAAAGAAAAAGTACATAAAAAAGAAACTTAATTTGTGTACAACAAAACACAGAAAACATTGTATCACTTACACTTCTGATTTGTAAAAATTAAGAATGAAACTGAAAAATGATCACTCCGTTGCATACTCTAAAGAATATTTTTGTTTCTTTTCAAATGTTATTTCCCACATTCAATTTCAAACAAAGCAAATTTGAAAAAAAAACTTTAAACTGCACTACTCTTACTTAATAAAATCTAGCAAGCCAATAGTTATTTTAACACAGAATCAATAAATTTCTTGATATGTACTTGTCAATGTCAATAAACAGAAACATTACAGCAATATTCAATGTTAGAGAAAAATGAATTGAAAAATGAAAGAATTAACAAAGAATCAATAAGTCACTTCAAAGCTGCTTGTCAATTACCTGAAAGAAACACTCTATTCTGTGTTACAGAAAACAAAAAAAGAGAGCAGAATAAAATTAGTCAGAACATCAGTTTTCTACTAAGCAAGTTTATTGTGACAAGATTTAATGCATACAGTTACTACCTTAACTTCCTTGCAAGGTTACAGTAACCAAGTTTAATGGCTATACATTTTGTGCAGGTGGTAAAACAATAAATGGATTTTGCCTGCAGTTACTGCAGCAATGCAGAAATGAGACACTGTTAATTAGCAGCTCTTGTGTTTGATACAGAAATGGAGAAAGTCTGCGGATTATGTATCCTTAAGTAATGTAACTGCAACAAGCAGCAAAAAATCAGTTGCATTATCTTAGGTTACAAGCAGTATTGCTTAGATGGCATACTCTCACATCCCCTGCTTAAATAAGTAAATACTGCTGCGTAAAATAATTAAAAACATTTCTGTAAGTTCCGCTTACATATGATGCTCTTAAATTGTCATAAAAATGCAGCCACTGCGTACTTATGCAGGTACAGCTGCACAATTAATATTTACAATATTACAAAATAATTATTCTGCCCTTAGCCTGCAGATTTGTTTATAGCAACGTTGACTCATTTAACAGATCACTTGTTTTATAGACACAGGAGATTGAACAAAATCATACAGACATTTTGGTTTTTCATAGTATAGCCAACTATCACCATCATTAGAAATCATTTGAGAAAGGAAAATGTTCTTACCAGGGTCTGCCTCAGATAACATCAAACTCAAAACAGTTTCAAGACAAATTTCTGTATTCATCTCTTTATCTCTAAAGTCTACCCCTTCTCTCTCATGGTTAATCAGCTGTCCCCCCTCCCAACCTTTCCTTCTCTCAAAGTACTTGAACCTCTCCTCTCATAGGAGATAGGAGGTCTGGACTGGGATCCAGCATCCAAGCAGGATGTACTAAAAGAGACCAAAGGAAGGAAAACTACACCTGTTGAAGCCAGAAAGGCACAACTCTGCTCTTCAACTGAAGCGCTTTCAGAAGAAATTTGAGATGAGAGGTACGGGAAGATAAGCAAAAAGAAGACCAGAGTGCCAAACATGGGCCAGAGCATCTTTCAGTGACTGTCCTGAGGTAGGATGAGGGCAAAGAAGCTGCTGCATTTGTTGTTGGGGGAGATGCAAAAAGATCACAGCAAGGTTGACTCCATGTGTGGAAGATCATGTTTGCCAATGATGGGTTGAGAGACCACTCATGAGGATGGTCCTGCTGAGTTTGTCTGCTAGAATGTTGGATTTCCCTGGTATGTGCATTGCTAATAGAAAGCAGTTGGATGAGATCACCCATTGCCACACTCTCATTGCTTCTCGACAAAGGGGGTAGGATTTGGTTCCCCCCCGTTTGATGATGTACCAGACTACTGACATGTTGTCCATTTGTATTGCAATACTCCCTAGAGGGAGAAAGCTCCGAAAGGCCTGCAATGCTAGAAGCACCACTCTTATCTCTAGGACACTGATATGCAGATTGGTCTCTTGTAGAGACCAAGTGGTTTGAACAGTCCACCCCGAGTAATGCCACCTCCCCCACTAAGAGGTGTCTGTGGTCAATGCGGCACTGGGGGGTTTCCTAAGAGTGGACCCACCAAAGGAGAGAGTTTCTGCACATTTGAGACAATTTTATCAGATGATTCAAGGGTAATGATGAAAGGACCATTACACCGCTAGGGTCCATTGGAGAATTCTCACGTGTAAGCAGGCAGTGGGAATTAGAGTTATAGTAGCAGCCATTGACCCTATGCCTTCAGAACCAGTCTTGTAGGAGGTGTAGGCATGGAAAAAATCTATATGACGTGTCTGGAATGTAAGAATTCTGTTCTGAGGCAGAAAGGCTAGACAATTTACTGTGTCTATACAGGCCCCTATAAAATGTATAACTTGAACTGGTTGAAGATGAGATTTGTGCATGTTGTTGGGATTCCCAGCAAGACTGCCAGGTGAAGTAAATAATTGATGGCTTTAATTAGTAGATGCCCGGTTGGTGCTGTGAGGAGCCAGTTGTCTAAAAGGGGAAACACTCTAAATCCAAGCAGTTTCAGGTGAGCTGCTACCACTGCCATGCATTTGGTGAGCACCCTGGGGGCTGTGAGACCAAAGGGCAGAGCGCTGAACTGATAATGACTGGCTCCCAGCCAGAAGCATAGGTAACTTCGAGAGCACTTGCTCATTTTGATGTAATAGTATGCATCTTGAAAATCAATTGAGCACATCCAGTCTTCCTTCTGAAGAAGGGGCAGAATGAACTGAACCATGACCATCTGGAATTTGAAATTTTTCACAAACTGGTATGAACAGCTTAGATCCAAAAGTAGTTTCAGGTCCCCTGTCTTTTTTGACACTAAAAAGAACCTTGAGCAAATTCTGGATCCTGTTTGGTCTGGTGGGACCTCCTGGATGATTCTTTTGTCTTGCAACTTTACAATTTCTTGAGCTGCTCGCTCTCTGATTGGGTGGAACATCTGGGAGAATTAATCTGTAAAAATGGGATTAAATATCCTCTGGATATGATCCTTTGCACCCAAAAGTAGTTTGTGATGGCTAACCAGGTGTCTTGTTGCAAGGATAAGCACCCCCAACTGCCTTCAGAGGTGGACAGTTGGGCAACCTTTCAAGAACACTGGAAGGCTCTGTCTGAGAAGGAATCTCGGGATCCTTGGTTCTGTGGACCCCCTCTGCATCTGGGGAAAAATTTCTCGCATGACTCCTGGAAAGGAACTTGAGATTTCTTGCACCACATTTTCTTTGAACCATGTTGGTTCCTAGAAAAGGGTCTCTGTGGGATAAAAAATAAATTCAAATGGCAGACAAGATCATTCCATCCTGTTCATTATGGGAGAGGGTCTCTTTCACTGTTGGCCCAAACAAGGATGATCCATCAAAGGAAGCATTAATGAATGATGCCTTGAAGGGGTCTGCGACATCGCACAACAACATCCAGGCTTGTCTTCTTATGACTATGCCTGAACAATCTGCCCTTGGGGTACCTTCTGTGGTATGCGAGATTAACCTCATGGATGCATTTGTAATTGATTGTAGGGTGGCCACTTGTGAAGGAAAGGACTTCTGTTCCTCTGCACACATGGACCCTGGAGTAGAATTAGAGAGTTCCTTTATTAAGTCCCTTTGTATCTGGTGAAATGTGTCAGGTAGTTCTGAAATCACAGAGCAAATGTCGCTGACACATAAACCCACTTCCCAAACCTGTCCAAAGCCATAGACTCTCTGAAAGGGGGATGAACAGTCGAGCTCTGTTCAGCGAGCTCCTTTTTGGTGGCTGCTGCAACAACCTTGGCATCTACAGCAAGCCCTTTTGTCCAGTATTGTCCATCAGCCAGGGTACTTAACATTTTATCAGGGCATTTTGGAATACGTTCCACAGAGTCTGGATCCTTCAATGTCCTGCAGGAGACAATATCTATAAGCTCATCCATGAGAGGTTATCCAAGATGTAGACAAGCCAGACCCAAAGGCTTCCAAAAACACCAATTTCTCCTGGGAAGGGGTTTGAGAAGACCAACCACCTTTTTGGTGAAGGCTCTCTATGATGTCTTCAAATAAGACATCTTCTGGTGGAGATCTAGGGGACCCTCATGAAAGTCAGTGTCTTCAATGAGGGATTCTTGTGTGAAATCTGTGTGCCTCCTCTTGCATGTGCTCTTCTGAGAGACATCTTCAGTGGGATGTTCCAAGGATGTATCGGAAGAGACAGGGAGCTCACTTGATGGAACTGCTTGGAAGCTGTTCTGGATTGGCTGTCCCTGAGGTGTAGAATGTGTAACCTTTGGATCTGAAATTTCAGCTCAAGGGGCTTTCAGATCCAAGGACTCTGAAACAGGTGACTGGATAGGAAAAGGAGTAATTACTGGTAGAAAGGAAGGTTGCCAGCTCACGGATCCAGTGGGAAACGGAGCTGGCAAAACCCCAATCTGAATCTGTGTTCTGAGGAATTTCCTCATCATCCTATCTGCCTTCACTTTGAAAAGACTACAGGAAGATCTAATTGAAGAGGATGTGGAAGGTGGCCTTGAAGACCTCTTAGGTGTTTCCTGTAAGAAGATGGACCTCAGTCTTGGAGACACTGGCTCCGGAGAGAACCTGGGAGCACAGAGCTGACGAGATGGAGCAGTAGACAGTGCCAGATCTGACGGTTTTGGATCCAAAATTTTAGGAAACTTTTTATGAGGTTCTACAGTAAATGTCTGTGGAGGAAGGTTCAGGCAGGACAGCATTTATGGTGCTCCCTGGACGTCTTTGATTTCTAAGAGGGGGTTTGAGTGCCTGAAGAAGTACCTGAAAGCTGAAGTGGGAAGGAGGCCTTTCAAAATGAGCTTGTTCCTCCTATCATTAAAAGCTCTCGCATTGAAGGCCTCATAAATAACACAAGAAGTATCAAGATGTGCTGGGTCTAAACAATAAACGCACTTCCTGTAGGCATCAGAGTTGGGGATCTTATGCCCACAGGAAGTGTATTTTTTAAATCCAGTAGGCCTATCCATACCAGAACAAAAGAAGAAGGTCTACCAGAAAGAAATACGGAAAGACTGTTTATATATATATATATATATATATATATATATATATATATATATATATATATATTCACTTCATAATCTCGAAATACTGAAACATCGAATTTCAATATCTCGAGACCATGACAGCGAATCCACAAAACACCAAAACTATAAAACCCCGACATTCAAAAACCTGAACAAGCCGCACACACCACAACACACATACACCAAAACACCCACATCACAAAATAAACAAAAAAAACTACACACATACACAACTCATAAACAAATAAGCAGGGGGGCAAGCCCCCCTGTGCCCCCCACCCCCTACTTATATATACTAACTCTGAGATGACGCAAACAAGAAACAACAGCAAACTCACACACGCACATTCTCCAGTCCCTCACACACACATCAAACATATCAGCATACTCACATATACTCTAACTCCCACTCAAAACCCTTACAAAACACTCATTTACCTGTCATAACACCTAGATCCACACACGGCACCGCGTACCAACAACACACAAACCTGGAAACAACATAGCGTAAGTCCATAACCGTGAATTCGAGATATTCAAATTCGCGATTATGAACTTTCGCTATTTTCAACATTCTGCTTTATAGTCTCGAGATACTGAAATTTGACATTTCAGTATTTCAAGATTATAAAGTGTTCATATATATATATATATATATATATATATATATATATATATATATATATATATATATATATATAGGTCCGTTTTGAAATTCTGAAACTTCAAAACCTCGAACATCACAATGCCAAGGTTCAGATGTTCAAAGTTTTAAAATCTCAAAAGTGAACACCTGAGATCGCCCAGCAGTGCGGAATGGTAACTTTACCATTCTCTTCACTGTAGTGCGATCTTGGAGTTGGTATATTTAAGTAGCAGAGGGTGCAAAAATGTGATTGCTAATGTTTTATTGTTTTATGTTTTTTTTTTTCGAGATTTCAAAACTTTGAACATCTGAACTTCAGGATAGTGATGTTTGAGATTCTGAAGTTCGAAATTTCAAAGTGAACCCATATACATATATCCCCCTGCTTGCAGCGTGAAGGTAAGATTTTGTTTTGTTTTGTGCTTTTTTTTTTGTATGGTTAACATTTTGAATGTTGGTCATATAGTCAGAGGCCATACGGTTTTCGACATTCTGAAATGTCGGCCATATCAAGTAGACCCGTGTGTGTGTGTGTGTGTGTGTGTGTGTGTGTGTGTCTGTGTGTGAATGACAGAAAATTCAGTACAGATAAATAAAGGTAAGGTATTAGATATTACAGAGGAAAGGTTTACAAAGGATAAAGAAGTCAAAAAATTAGATTTTCACTCACACACCCCAAAGGAGTTCAAGAAATTGCAATCCCGACCATCTTGAAGAGTGGCAAATGAGATCTGGGGTATTGTAGTGGTCAGGGGCATTTTGGGTAAGGGAGGCACTTGAGATTTGTACCCTAAAATCTTTAGAAAGTGACATGAGTCAGATCCGAGGATCAGATTCAAACACATTCATTGAGAAACAAATGAAAATGGCAGCATCAGATTAAATGCAATGCTAGTGTATTGTGATATTACTAAACAGACAATAGTGAGTGCAGATGTTTGTAGCTATGGCCTAGCTACAGTGTTACTCCAACTGCATGAAAGCACATTAAGTCCTATAGGTTATTGCTCCACAATGCTAGCAAACGCTGAAAAAAAAAAAAATTAAACAAAAAATGCTTTGAAAGTGTGTGGGCATGTGAGACATTCTCTATATACCTATCGCAGGTCAAGAATTTCGAGCTCCAAACTGACCATAAACGAATAATTTCATTAATTAATTCATGCAATTTACACAAAGTGTCACCAAAGTGTCATAGAATGTTAATGAGACTGAAAAAGTTTATAGGTTCATAGGTAGGTACTAGGCTATCGGCCCAAGGGCCTACGTAAGCCTAGCCAACAAGGTTCCCTGGCTTACGCCACCCAAGAAAGTTATTTTCCTGTGCCACTGTCGAGCAGAGACACAGAAGTGATCCCCAGGGTGAATTTCCTATTTCCCATCCACTCATCAAGATTTTTCTTGAAGAGTGCTAATGAAGAACTTTGCTTGACATAGATGGGTAGCCTGTTCCAGAGTATGGGAAGTCTCTGGGACAGGAATCTATCCCTCCAGCATGTCCTGTTTATTGTGGTGACAAGGTTTAGGTCCCTAGAGCATGTAGCTCGGAGGGATTGGGATTTCTTTAGGTGTAGCATGTCCAACAGCTCTGGGTTTGACATAGCTTTATATGTTAGGCAGAGATCACCTCGGAGTAAGTGATATGCTATGGAGTAAAGCTGGAGTTTTTTTAGACTGTCAGTGTACAGCATTTGTTTGAGGCCAGTAATCCTCTCTGTGAGGTACTTCTGTGGCCTTTCCAGGTGCTGCAGATGTCTTGTGAGGTACATTTAGTGTCAAAACAATACATGTACTGGGCTAACAACCTGTTTTTGCTGATATAGAGGCACTGGGAACTAATGTTGCGTGACACGATGCCAGGGCACTTCTATGGGCTATGCTTGTAAAGGTTCCAGGAGTATTAGCCTAGTACACACCTATGAACCTATATAGTGTCCAGAAATCCCATATGCAACCAACCATTATCTAAAACTAAAAGTGGCATTGCAGCTTATGTGCAAAGCCTGATTATGACAAGACCTATAACCACCAAAAAATTAGAATTGGTTAAACAAGCTACTCAAAATGACTGTTAGCTAACATGTATGTAATGGGTGGCCAAATTGTTAGACACAAATCAGTTTAAGCCTAAGAATTTCTCAGTCACTGCACAGTTTTTCAAGCAAGATGGCTTGCTCATGTATCAAGACCAGATCACGGTAGCCCTAAATCAACAAGCAGAAGCGCTGTGTCATGTACATGAGGGACATCTGGGTATCAATAAATACAGAAAAAATAGCCAAAATGTCCTTATGGTTGCCCAACTTCAACCAAAACATTACCAACTTACTGTCAAAATGTCACTTCAAATAACCATCACAGAGACATGAACTACTAATGCCAGAGTTGTCACTACAGGGTCTTTGACAAAATATAGCTAATGATCTCTATGAGTTAGAAGGCAAAAACAACCTTGTTGCTGTTGACTATTACTCTTGTAAGATAAAAATAGTTTGAGTACCAGCTACAAATAGTTAATAAATGCTAACCAGATTCAAAACTATTCTCAATTAAGGCATGGTCTACTCTTAAAAATAGTTACAGAAAATGATATACAGATTATGTCCAGTGAATTCTACCAGTTCATGGTTAATTTTGTTTCATTCATACTCATACCTCTCAACCTTTTAGAGCAAGAAATCTGGACAAAGGCAAAAATAATGGGGGTACAAAGGCTCAAAAATAGGGACACTTTTAAATACTGTTTTTACAAACTTAGAACGTAGACAGAAATACAGGTTTTGCATTAGCATGACTTTTCTGAACAGTATGAAGTTTGAAACTCAATTGTCATTATTTTCTGACTTCAAATGTCAGTGATCTGCTACTGATTTGCCAGAAAACAACAATTTTATAAGAAGCAGACCAAAAATATGAGGCAAAACTCTGGACATTCTGCGAACATCTGTACAGTTGAGAGGTATATGTCAAGTTCTCACTCTCCACAATGAAATGCTGACACTGCAACAGCAATACAAGCAGTAAAAAAAAAAGAAAATATTAAAATAAATTAATCGCATAATGCTCCAATTGCATATTGAAGTTTTCCACATAGTACCGCCACATCAAGCCACTCATAAATAATGCTTAGAAGACAAATATGAACTGAAATACTAATCTGAGCCAAAAGTTATGCCTCACCATATAGATAAGCATAATGATGAAAAACCTAAAGCTTTGTACAAAAAATGTGTATGACCAATGTCATTCTACAAAAACAGTAATTCTCCCACATCCTGGTCCAGCTGACAACTTAAAGTTAGAGGGCGAGAAAGAAGTGAGACACAACAGGTATAACCGTGGAGAAAAGCACTGAACCACATTCCTATATGGTGCAAACTAAAGATGATACTGTAGTTCAGCATAACAAATGACAAATTCAGCTAATTCCTGATGAGTATCAACCTGAAAGTACTGTTCCAGAAAACCAGCCAAGTCAAACTGAATAACCAGATCAATAAGGGCTAATCTGTTTCTGTACTACTCATAGACCTGCGTCAATCAAGTGTCAGTTACAAGGGTAGAAGTTTGAGTTAGGGTGCCTGACCTTGTCCTGCCCAACCAGTGTAACTGTGTGACCCCGTTTCTGATCAGCTTGAGTCCTGTATGCCTTGTGATTGTTAAGGTTTTGGTGCTTGTCATAACAATATGCCTCAGAATTTTCATTTATATGTTCCCAGTTTTGTTAAAGCCCGAGTCCTAAAAGTTGTTCATCTTGAAGTAAAAGACTTATCAGTGCATCTTACAGACTCAAGTTGTAAATCAAGTGAGTGGGATAG
This sequence comes from Protopterus annectens, assembly GCF_019279795.1. Classification (NCBI taxonomy): domain Eukaryota; kingdom Metazoa; phylum Chordata; order Ceratodontiformes; family Protopteridae; genus Protopterus; species Protopterus annectens. Next base: position 182,339,494 of record NC_056735.1, read on the forward strand.
TCAAGTAAAAGTAACTTTGCATTCAGTAAAATTTCATATACCATTAAATTATGTGTATTATAGCAATAACCCACGCCTGGGTGTGGGTAATGCTGGATTTACCCACATGTGGTTTGTTTTTGTTCCCCCGAACAATTCAACAACAAAGAATAAAAACAACATTCAGGAGAAAATACGTGCAGTTTATATTATTATAATATATTAATATAATATTAAATTTTGAAAAAATAAATAATTTATTTTCTCTCTAATAGCTCTGATGCCCCTTCTCTGCCTGATGTATCTGTCTGGCGTACATGAAACAGCGGAATGCAAGATGCCATCGCGCAGGAGCAGCGGCTCTCAAAGCATTTTTCTAATGCTTTTTGAGAGCGCCTTTTATGTTAATGGGTTTTACAATCAGAGAAAATGTTAAATGGGTTTAACTTATGTGCCTTAATTAAAAAATTAATGTCATTAGAAATCTCGTATACTAAAATATAAAACAAATTAAAAAGTAAAGATGCAGATTAAAGCATACCAAGCTTACTCACAATCTTAATGTTAGTTTAACACACTGTTATAAGCAAAAAATTGCTTCTAAAAGAGATTTTAACGTAAACCTTTTTTGCTAGTAGTTTTACTTTTTATATGTTAAACTTTTTGCGGCCAATCGCTTAATCTAAAACCCTTTAACGCGTGACCTTTTTGATTATATTATTTGAAAAAGTTAGCGGGCAGAGGTCTGCGGTCAATGTTTTATCTTTCACAAGTAACTGGATGAGAGGTGGTGAAATGTAAATTACAGCTGCAAAATGCCTGCACATACTGTGTACGTGTATAGTGTTACTGCCCTTTTAATACCAATGTAAACTACAACCCTTTTAAAGATCAACTTGTATCAGCCTGTACTAAAATGTATTGCAAATGCTAGACAGTAGTAAGTTGGATGTCAGATGCTGAAGTGCTAACACTGTTTATGGTGAGCTGCCATGTTGTCTAATAGTTACCTGTTTGTTAAACCTAATGCTGAATGCTGACTGTTTAGTGATGACGGTCCTGCATGTCTAAAAAAAGCTGTACCACAAGCACTTTGATAATCCTACATTCAGTACATTGTTCAGTACTGTTTTAATACAGGCTCTTATATGTAAAGTCTGAGAAAATTATCAAATGCATTTGTGAAACAGACACTACCACCAGCATTCCATATTGCCTACATTCTGCAGAAAGCAAATTTATCACATGCAGTACTTATTATGGGGACAGTCCACAAAGTGTAGACTAATATTTAATCACTGCTGTACTAAGACCCACCACTGACAAACCATTGGATGAGGAATGGAACTCAAAAGTTGCATAAATAATCTTCAAACATGGTTGATAAAGTAGCAGGCATTTATTTTGGTGTACAAATTCTGCCTGAATATTCTGTGCCTGTAAGACTCTAAAAATGTTATGGTCTTCAGTGCCTCTAGTGCATGTAGTGGACATTGATTAAATACCCTAAACAATTAAGCTGTTCTGCAAATTTCAGGTTTTAGGCTTCTTATACAGCTATGTCACAATTCAAACACAGTGTTAGTATTAAGTGCATTTTGAAATATTGGTCCTTTCAACTAATCACTCTCTTTTAGCGAAATGCACCTGTAAGAATTTCACATACGTCTCTAGCCAGACAAGAAAGTTCCAATGTAAGTTAATCAAACGCCGAGAATGTAAAAATCAATTTAGTATCTGGGATTCAGAAAGTACCCCACCACAAGCAGTTACAGTTGCAGTCAAACAGGGCAGTTTCCACTGTTACGGAAAATGCTATTCAGAGCCATGTTAGCAACAATAAGGCATGTCCTTATTATCAGCTAATCTGCATGCCAGTGGATAACTGGCAATTACTGTAAGTGCTAATATGTATCCTGTGGCAAAGGCACCTCCCCGTTCACGCTCCTAAACACACAAATGCTTTCAAACACACGCACTTATTACCATTCCCTGAGTTGACAGAATGTCTCTGATGTATCCTCTAATTTTCCCCCAGTCCTTCATAAATCACAGATAACTACATCAGTCAAAAATGACAGACACAATAATTTCATTCTTTTTACTGTTCAGAATATGCAGCCTGATGCGTGGCATGTTGTTCTATTAATTTCTGAAGTGACTCAGACTACAATAAAAATATTCCCTGGTGTCACATCCATCTCAGCTGTCTCTGACTTTACATAATGGTCGATTTTACCTTCTTAACTGACAGACTATTACAGTCAATTAATGTTAAACATTACAGTGTCTTACTTTTTATTGCTTACAAAATACACTGCTTTACAAAGCTGTTCTGTAGCACTGAACACTAATCCATTGTTAATTAGGTGCTCCTGATCCAAGGGTACAGGATTCTAAGACTTTTTTTTCCCTTCTTGCTCTTTTTTTTTTTTAAGTGACTTAAAGCAGTTTTTAAACAGCACTTCTGGTGCCTGCTTTAGTGCACAGGATTAAACTCTGCCTTTGTAAAGAGTTGTTCTCACTCACATTGGTACAATGTTGAATTCTCCTATTCCTCTTCTTTTTTAATCAATTAGGATAATATGAAATGATTGTCACTGGTGTGTGTTGTTATTACCATATATTGTATTCAATAATTCAATAATAATAAATCAATGAAATATATTTCAAGTCCAGAGCCTATGTATGTCAATTAAGGACTTGTTTTAATTTGTTCCATGTAGCAAAAAGAAATGTACTATACCAACGATCAATTAATATCTGAAATGTTTGTAAGTTGTTTTCACATATGATATTAAATGGTCAAGTATTCCATATTCTAACCACTCTGAAATGGAAAAAAATATGTTCAACTTAGTATTAACAACTGGTAAATGAACTAGTTAGTTATTGCATCTAATGTTTAATTTATGGACTTCCAAAGTTGAAGTGTACTCTTTTAAACACTTACACAGCAATATCAAATCGGCTCTTAATAATCTGCAAGCCACTGATTACATAGAATTTCAAGTCCCCTAGCATATGACAAGGTCTCACAACCAGCAATGTGTCTAGTAAAACTTCTTTGAAGTCTCTCAAGCTTTAACATTTGTGATAACCATAACCCACATAAAAATCCATAGTATTCAATTGTGGGATAAATATGAGAATAAAATAGTTTAACCATAAGAATTCTGTCCCTAGATGTAAAGGTCCTAAAAATGTTTTTTATCAAGCCATAATATTTCCTAACACTATAATTCACATGAAAATCAAATGAAACAGATGAATACATCAGCAATAATCGGCAAATCTTTAGCTTGTTAAACAACAGAACAAATAAAGTTGCCCAAAGCATAAGGGTAACCAGTGCTGAAATGAATTACAAAGAAGTTATGTACTCACCATAATGTTCCAGCTGCGTTGTCGCCTCTCATTTGCTCTTCAACCTATGGGTTTCAGATCCAAGCATCAGATCTGCTGTGGCCGTATACTAAAGGTGTATGCTCCAACATCTGAGCTCCTCCCCTACACATGATGCTCCTCTCCTACAAATCCCTCAGATCGAGTTTGCTGCAACCTAGTACCTCACAGAATCAAAATACCAAAAGTAAGAGAAATTACTTAGAATAAAGGAATCAGCGAAGCTAGAATACTTCTGGAGCTCAAAAAGGAAACAGAAGTATCTTCCCCAACAATATCTGTTAGGTCCATGAAAAAGGTAGGGGGATGGAGGGAAGGTTGAAGGGTAAATGAGACGCAACAACATAGATGGAACACTATGGTGAGTACATAACTTCTTTATCTGATATTGTTATCTTCATTTGCTCTTCAACCTATGGAACAGAGTCCCCAGCTACTAAAATAAAACTTGGGAGGCCCTCAAAGAAGGATATTTCAGAGCACAGTGGAACCAAAAGACACCCTGGGCCTGGAAATAATGTCCAGCTTGAAATGGCAAATAAAGGTATGATGGTTGGACCATGTAGCAGCTGCACAAATTTCATCTATAGGAAGTTTAGACCAAAAAGCTGAAGAGGTAGAAATAGATCTGGTAGAATGGGCTTTAATATGACAAGGTGTGAAGGCTGCCAGCCCAGCCAGCTAGAATTTTGTAAATAATTATATGTCACTTGTGAATAGTAATATGATTTGTATGATTGCCTTAGAAATGTATGAAAACTATATGTTCTGTACTGAACTTCAAGATTGTAACCACAGTGCACCCTGCTGGAAAAGAGCAGAAATATGTATAAACTACATGCCTACGCAAATGTATGTGCTGATGGTAAAGGCTGGAATATACAGAGTTAACGTGCAAACTCTAAGAAAATAAGTAAAGAGTTTTATGATATGCTATAAAGTTAGTTTATCTCAGCTAAGAGACAGAATGTCTGCAGCTTGAAATTCTTTCTGTTGTCTGGAAATAGAAATAATTACAAAAGTTTTATGATTTCCAGTTCCAGGCAAGTTTCTAAGAGATAAGTGTCAGCTTCTAAGATATAAGTATTCTTGACACTGAGGTGTTCTATTTTAAGTTCCTGTTGACCTGGAAACTAAAAGCAGAGCTGACAAGAATGATGTAATCTGAGATGACTCAGCAGAAATGTTTCTTAGTAACTTAAGAACTATCTCGGAGAGAAAGAGTGCATTTTGTATTTGTTCTGGACCTGTAAACATCCTCTCACCAGCACTTGTCTCTGCTCTGTAAGACTTAGATCATTGTATCTTTCTTAGAGATAGATCGGAAAATAGTAAGACCAGTCTAGATTTAAAGTATTTGCTGTGATTCTGAACTCTAGTGTCACTGTATCAAGTTAATGAGTATTGTCATGCTCTTTTATTAGTTATTATTAAATATATTTAAACCTTTTAATTGTGGCTGGTTTTGTTTAGAGTTATTTAAGTTCTAAGAGTGCTTGCATGTATTTGGTAATACTGTATAGGCCACTCTTAAAAAGCCTTGGTCTTGGACATACTTACCATTTGGATAACGATAACATTACACAGTAGAATTGGCCACCCTTTGTAAGGGCCTTATGGTAGCCAATAGGTAGTGGTTGGTGGCAGTGATTACTATCTTATAGTCATGGCAGAAGAGGGCATAGCTAGTAAACCTGTGCCAGCCTTCCCCAGGAATGTCTATGTGTTTGCAAATAAATCAAATATCAAAGTGTTTGTGTTTCAGCTACTTGGGCAGGGACACGAAGCACTGGTTGGACAGAGAGGGTGCTGGAGATTTTGGCTTGACTACTTGGCTGAGATCTGAACCCTATAGCTGTGGCAGTGGGGAGTCTTAATGGGGAGCTGGAGAGAGAGAGAGAGAGAAACCAGCCCCAGACTGTGATCTCTGTGTGCTCTTAAGAGAAATTGTACTTTACTGTGTGTGTACTTGTCATCCTCTCAATATGCACGTCCCTCACTGGTGCTAGTGGTGAGGATTGAGGCTCCTTGATTACTGGGCCAGTGCAGGGGTGTCACATATTAATTGGTTGCAGTGGTAGGATATACACATCAGATATTAATTTTTTGAAAGTGGTGAGATAGCCACATCACATATTAATTGGCTTGTAGTGGTGTGGATATTGAATTCCTCAAGCTTGTGTACCATGATCATTGAAGGTGTTTTTGTACTCTAAATCAGCCATGCAGTGAACATTCAGAGTTCATATCACAACTGTTTTATTTTTTGTTAGTTTAGTTAGTCAGGGACAGCAGGCAAGCATGTCAGCAGAGGGGTATGGCAAGCTGACAAGGAGCCAGTTAGCTGAGATGTGCCAGGCTAAAGGACTGGTGCATGCCAACCTGACTGAAGGAGACATGATTGCAGCTTTAGTCACAGCTGCATCAGAGAATAGCAAACAGGAAGACAATCAGACTGGCCGCAAAGATGTACAACTGTCAGAGAATGGACAGCTCAACCATTCCACAGAGGACTTAAAACTCCATCTGGAGTTAAAGAGACTTGAGCTAGAGGCCAAGCATTTGCAAACAGAGGCAGCAGAGAGACTGTGGCATCAAGAGACTGAGGAAAATGAGAAACTGCTACGCCTGGAAGCTGAGGAGAAGGAGACGCAGAGACAACATGAAAAGGAGATGCTGACTCTTTGCCAGAGTCATGGAAGTAATCGGGAAGGGAGTAACCGAACCCCAGAAGCAACAAAGGTCAGTAAATTTCTTCCACAATTCACAGAGGGGGATAATTTTGAGAGTTTCATTCATATGTTTGAAAGGGTATGAAAACAGTATAATGTTGACCAAGGGCTCTGGGTACGGTTCCTGACCCCCTTACTGCAAGGTAAAGCTGTAACAGCTGTGTCAAAACTGCCTGATAATGACTTTTTAAATTATAATGGTGTAAAGAATTGTTTGCTAGAATTTTTCAAGTTAACACCTGAAGCTTATAGGAAAAAGTTTTGTGAGCATAGACACAAGGCAGATGAAAGTGTGTGCGAATATGTTGCTGAACTAAGCACTTATTTTCATAGGTGGGTGAGTGGATGTCAGGTCAACACTTTTGAATGGCTGGCAGACCTTTTGGTGAGGGAACAAGCCCTTAGCACTTTGTCTGAGGACATGAGAATCTGGTTAGCTGATAGACAATGACTTACTGTAGATGAGTTGGGGAAAAAGGGAGACCTATACTTAGCAAGCAGGGCATCCCTGCACAGGAAAGGGACACCTAGTGCTGCTCATGGGTCTAAGGGAACCCATGGTGGGCAGCCCAGACTGCCCTAACAGAATCTGCTGGTAGCAGGGGAAGCCACTAGTCCAGGTACACATCCAGGACCTAGGGTTAAATGTTTTTAATGCAACAAGTGGGGCCACATAGCATATAGATGTCCATGGAGGCAAGGTGGGGAACAAAAAGTGGGAGTGCCAGTAAGTGGGAATGACAAAATGCCAACAGTAGATTGTCTTGAGACAACAAAGGTACCAAACTACCACAACAGGTTACATCCTATCTTAGTGAATGGCAAAGAGACCATTGCTAAGAGAGACACAGCCTCTGACATAACCGTTGTGAAACCTGCAATGGTTACAGAGGAGCACTACTTGCCTGGGTAGTCTACTCCAGTCAGGGATGGTGGAAAAGGAAGCCAGCAAGTAAGTGTGTTTGAGGATATCCATGCAGATGTCCTGATAGGGAATGATTTTGATAATGCTGTACCATGTGTTCATGCAGTTTCATGCAGTCAGGCTTGGAGACAAGCATGTGGGTCTGGTATCCTGGGGCAGACCCAGACAGACCACACACTTGCAGCCAGGAGTGATGAGGTGGTTACTTCAGAGAGAAAGCTACCATGTAGCAGTGAGACTGAAGGTGAGCCACAGCTGCTTGTGGGTACTGATGTTCCTTTAGTTAGAGTGACTGCAACAGCAGAGGTGAGTAAAAGTACCCAGCCTGACAGTGAGGCACCGCTGTCAGAGGATACCAGAATACCTGTGGAAGGGGATCTGGGAAGGGTTACAAAGAGAGAGTTCAGATAGGCTCAGCTCTCAGACCCTACATTACAAGGCCTGAGAGAGGTAACTATTGAGGCACCTGATTCTCAAGGGAAGGGGGAATCTGTATACTGGGACAAAGGGTTACTGTATAGACAGTGGACCCCTGAGGGAGGACTAGAGGGTGGGAGATTAAAGCAGTTGGTAGTGCCCAGAGCTTACGGTCTGGCACTTCTATCCATAACCCATGATATTTCCATTGCAGGTCATATACGCATAAAACGTAAAACGTAGAGACATATTATGCAGAATGTTTATTGGCCTGGGATTTCCAGAGATGTAACAGGGTGTTGCAGGACCTGTGAGCAGTGCCAAAAGGTGGACAAGGCAGGAGACAAGGTAAAGCTTCTTTGATGCCTTTTCCTATGATTGAAGAGGCATTTCAGAGGGTAGCTATGGATATTCTGGGACCTCTGAGTACCCCAAGTTCCACAGGGAAAAAGTATATCCTAGTGCTACTAGATTATGCTACAAGATACCCTGAGGCAGTGGCTCTATCCTCCATAGAGGCAGAAAAGATGGCAAATGCTTTGTTAGAGATTTTCAGCAGGGTAGGTTTCCCAAATGAAATACTGACTGACTTTGTAAGGGCCTTATGATAGCTGTTAAGTGGTGGTTAGTGGCAGTGATCACTACCTTATAGTCTGGGCAGAAGGGAGCATAGCTAGTAAATATCTGCCAGCCTTCCCCAGGACTGTCTGTGTGTTTGCAAATAAATCAAATCTCAAAGTGTGTGTGTGTCAGCTACTTGGGCAGGGACACAAAGCATTGGATGGACAGAGAGCGTGCTGGAGATTTTGGTTTGACCACTCGGCTGAGATCTGAACCCTATAGCTGTGCCAGTGGGGAGTCTTATTAGGGATATGGAGAGAGAGAGAGAGAGAGAGAAACCAGCCCCAGACTGACTATGATCTCTGTGCGCTCTTAAGGGAAATTGTACTTTACTGTGTGTGTACTTGTCATCCTCCCAATGTGCATGTCCCACACTGGTGTTAGTGGTGAGGATTGAGGCTCCTTGATTACTGGGCCAGTGCAGGAGCATCACACAAGGTAAGGAGACACTTTTGGAGGAATAATTAAGTTTGATACAACTAGTAATCCAATGGGCTAGCGTAACCTTGAAAACTGGTTTACCTAATCTGGACCTAGAAAAGGATACAAAAAGCTGGTCAGATTTCTTGAGTGTTTTGGTTCTAGCCAAATGAAAATGTAGTTGTTTATGCACATCCAACGTATGGAGAAGATACTCTCCCTTGTTTTAAAAGCTCAGAAAGAAAACTGGAAGATTGATGACTTGGTTTAAGTTAGCCTCAGAAGCAAACCTAGGCAAAAAAGAGGGATTAGTATGTAAGGTAACTCTGTTCTTATGAAAAAATAGATATGGAGGCTTGCAAGACAAAGCCTGTAGCTCAGAAACCCTCTTAGAGGAAGTAATAGCTACCAGGAAAATAGTTTTCCAGGAAAGGAATTTCAAGTCTACTTTCACTGCAGGTTCAAAAGGAGCTGAGTCCAAAGCCTGAAGAACTAAGGTGCGGTCCCAAGGAAGGGCTGGATCCTTAATAGAAGGATGTAGAAGAAAGGTACCCTTCAGGAAGGCCTTGCATAGTTTGGATGAAGCTAGGGAAAAAGTTCTCCTCTACATGAAAACTGGAAATGGCAAGAAGGTTCATAGGTTCATAGGTTAGTACTAAGCTAACTGCCCTTGCGAGCCATTTTAAGCTTAGCCAATTATCCCCTTGTTGAGACAAAACCCTGCACCAACCCTTGTTTTGTAAGGCAAACACCTTAACCATTAGGCCACCCTCCCAACTTGTGTACCTTAACTGTAGAAAAACTTGCACTGTTATTAAAAAAGGTGAGCCAGGAAGTCCAAAATTGCTGACACTGGTGCAGAGAAGGGGTCTAAATTGTGCTGATGACCCCAGCTAGAGAACCTCTTCCACTTACTGTCATAAAGCTACCTAGTGGACAGTTTGTGAGCCACAATCAAAATTGTTTTGACTGGAAAGGAAAGCCTAGGAGTTCTAGCCATCATTGGAAGTGGAGAAACCAAGTGGTTAGCTTCGAGTTCAGAATACTTGGGTCGGAGTGTCTCAAGGGGTGGGACAAGAGATCTGGAGAGGCCTCCACAGTCCAAGGTGGACAAACTAGGTGAGATCAAATTAAGAAGAATCACACTTGATGGGGCCAAAAGGGGGCAATGAGGATGACTTGGCACTTCGACCTCTGTGCTTTCTATAGAAATTTGGGAATGAGCGGAAAAGGAGGGAAGGCATAGAGTATACTGGGGAGCCAAGGATGGACTAGAGCATCTCTCAGTGACTGCCCCTGCAGAGGGATCAAGGCAAAAAACTTGATGCAGTTGGTGTTGGAGGGAGATGTGAACAAGTCGCAGCAAGGTTGACCCATTTGCCACTAAAGGATTTAGAGACCACTCGTGAGGCATCAGGATGGTCCTGCTGAACTTGTTCACTAGGATGTTTGACTTCCCAGGAATGTGCCTCGCTTTGAGAAAGCGGTTTGAAGAGATCACCCATTGCAACAACTTCATGGCCTCTCAACACAAGGGATAAGATCTGGTTCCTCCTTGCTTGTTGATGTACCAGACCACCGACATGTTGTCTGTCTGAAGAGCAAAAGTTCTGATGGGAAGAGACGAGTGGAGGGCTTACAATGCAAGAATCACTGCTCTCATCTCCGGATCGTTTATATGCAGATTATTCTATAAGGGGGACCACATGCCTTAAACTGCCTGTCCCAGATAATACCCCCCAGCTGGGAAGCGCCCGTGCTCACAGAAGCTGAGGAGGGGTGGAAGGACAAAAGGCCGACCCTGAAGAATATTGTCTGATTCTATCCACCAGATGGGAGACTGTTTGCATGCCCAAAAGATCCTGATATGATAGTTCAGAGGGTAGTGCAAAGTGACCAATGCATAGCTAAGTTCCACTGAAGCATTCTCATGTGAAGGTGGGCCAAGGGAACCAGAATAATTGTCTCCTCCATGGACCCCAAAGCCAGAACAACAAGACTGGCTTGGGGAGAAGGAGTGTCCACAATCTGTCTGACATGCGATCTCAAACTGGTGATCCTGTTGGGAGTAAGGAGAGCTAGGGACCAAGGAGTGTCCAAAGGAGCTCCTATAAAATCTATGACCTGAACTGGAACAAAATGAGATTTGTTTAGACTGATAGATGCACCCAAGGTCAAAGCTAGCTGAAGTAGATATTCTCTGGCTTGAAGAAGTCGATGCTGGTAGGAGCAGTTAGGAGCCAATCCTCTAGGTAGGGAAATAGCTGGAATCCTTGCAGTCTCAGGTGAGTTGCTACCACTGCCATGTATTTGGTATACACCCTGGGGGCTGTGGTGAGACCAAAGGGCACTGCTCAGAATTGGTAGTGATTGGCTCCCAGCCTGAAGCAGAGATACGTTCTTGAGCACCTGTTCACCTTTATGTGGTAGTACACTTCCCGAAGATCTATAGAGCACACCCAGTCGTTCTTCTGCAGGAAGGGCAGAATGAACTGTAGTGTGACCACTCGGAATTTCAAGTTGGCAACTGACTTGTTTAGGGATGCAAGATCCAAAATGAGTCTGGGGTACCCTGTCTTTTTGGGAACTAAAAAGAATCTCGAGTAAAGCCTGATCCAAGGTGGTCTGGAGGACACTTTCAAGGACTCTTTTTGAGAACAACTTTGCAATCTCTAATGCTGCAGCCTCCCACTGATTGGATAGAACATCAGGGAGGATCTTCCTTGGAAGGGGCTGTTAGGAAAAGGGTATAGAATAGTCTCTGGATATAATCTTTAGCACCCAACGATCTTGTTTGATGGCTTCCTAGGCTGTTGGGTTTAGAGATAAACGTCCCCCGACTGCCTCCAGAATTGAGCAGCCAGGCAATCCTTCAGGATCGCTGATTGGGCCTGTCCAAGAAAGAATCTCGAGACCCTTGCTTCATTGAATCCCCTCTGTTGTGAAGGTGGCATCTGTTACTATAACCATTATCCCCTCTGCCTCTGGGAGATAGGGCTCCTTGTGAATCCTGGAAAGGACCCTGTGACTTATGGTACCACAACTTCTTACCTCCGCACTGGTTCCTGGAAACAGATGGTTGTGAGGGAGAGAAGCACATCCAGATGGCAGACAGTGTCTTTCCATTCTTTTCACTTTGGGAGAGTATGTCTTTAACAGTCCGACCAAAAAAGGTTGATCCATCGAAGGGAGAGTTGACAAAAGACACCTAACAGGGTTCTGAAAAATCACACAGCCTCATCCAGGCACGGCATCTGATCATGATACCCGATCCAGCAGCTCATGAGGCACCCTCTGCCGCATGACAGATTAACCTCATGGATGTGTTGAAAATAGGCTGGAGGGTGGCCATTCTTGAGGAATAGGATTTCTGTTCCTCAGCAGACATGGACCCTGGGATCGAACTAGAGAGTTCCTTGACAAAGTCCCTCTGTAGCCTGGTTACATGTGCCAGGTAGTTCAGCATTCACAATGGGAAGGTTGCTAAAGCATAAATCCACTTTCTGAATCTGTCCTTAGCCCTAGACTCCCTGTTAGGGGGATGGACATTGGAGCTCTGCTGGGCTAGCTCCTTTTTGGTGGTGGCTACAACCACTATGGCATTGACAGGAATCCCCCTTTAGTCCAATGTGGTTGATCAGCAGGGGCACTAAGTATCATATCGGGCCACTTAGGGATAGGTTCCTCTGTGTCCAGTTCCTTCCATGCCCTGTGGGACACAAGGTTGATAAGAGGGTCCACGGGGGGGGGGATACCCAAGAAGTAGATGGGCCTGACCCAAAGCCTTCCAGAAACACAGATTCCTCTGGATTAGGGCTTCTGGAAGACCAACCACCTTTCTGGTGGAGAATTTCCATGATTTCTTCGAATGAGACATCCACAAGTGGAGATGTGGGGGACCTTTCTCCTTCATCGAGATTGGTGTCCGCAGTGAGGGATTGCAAAGTGGAATCCAGGTATCTCTTTTTACACATATGCTTCCAAGGGACCTCTTCAGTGGGGTGTTCCAGAGAAGTATCGGAAGACTCCGGGGGTTCCAAATGGGAAGCAGGCTGGAAGTCCTTCTGGGTAGGCTGCCCCAGAGGGGACAGAGTAGATGCCTTAGGCACAGATGCAGCTAGAGGGGAACCAGAGTCAGAAGCATGCATAAGCGCTGTTTTGGGTGCAGAGAGAGAACCCTCTTCGCCACCTTCAAAGCTGAGGGAGATTGGGATACCCCAGGCACCCCCGCCAGAACCAAAGTTGTCAACAGAGAAACTCTGAGAGCCCCAACCACCCCTGAATCAGAGGGGGGAGCTGGACTCGAGCTGTCAAACGCTGAAGCCCCAGGTGGAAGAGACAGCTCTGAAAATGTCGTAGCCGATGTCAATCCCTCAGAACCGGCAACAAAGCTACTGCTCTTAGAATCGCTAGGCTCTGAAACCATAGGAGCCGGGTGAGACAGGGAGACCGTCGGAGTTGAGGTAATCATACCTGTCGGCTCCAACATCTTGGCTCCAGGCGAGGCACGGACCAGATAACTCCAAAATCCAGGGTTGGATTGCAGAAGGAGCAATAGCAGTGAAGGCAGGGATGTTGCCCGTGGATCCAGGAGGAGACGGAGCAGGCAAGATCCCCAGCTAGATTTGTGCCTTGAGGAATTTTAACATCATTCTGTCCACCTCGGCTATTGACAGCTATGGGAGGACCTAACAGAGGAAGCTGCCAAAGCAGGCTTGGAAGAGGGCGTAGGCTGCTTCAAGAGATGGGGCTTTGGTTTAGAAGACACAGTCTCGGGGGAGAAACTATGGCCCCGATGGGGGGGGGGCTTGAATAACTATTGGAGCCAAAGAAGTTGACTCTGAGGGCCTCAGAATTTTGGCGGGAGGATCCATGGATGGTGAGATCTACTGGGGGATCTCTTCCTATCCTTGTGTTTCTTGGTGAGGGTTTGAGCCCCTGAAGTGGAAAAGTTGGCTGAAGAGGAAGAACTTGGAAGGAGCCTCTTCAGAATGAGTTTGTTCTGGTGGTCTATAAGTGCCTGTTGGTTAAAACCAGCACAGATAGTACATGAGGAATTGAGATAAGCCGCCCCTAAACAAACAATACACTCAGCATGTGTATCAGCAAGTGGGAGTTTGTGCCTACAAGTACTGCACTTTTTAAACCCAGTGGGTTTAGGAACAGTCATGATCAAAAAATGGCAACAGCAAAGCAAATGGCCTTAACAACTAAGCACAACACTACAGAAAACTACTATTATTATTATTTATATAAACATATATATAGATTTTTTTTTTTTATGACTAGAAAGAAAAATGATGTAACAATAAAAATATATTGATATAAAAGGTCTAGCTCAAACAGACTGCAGGGAAGGGGTAGAGAAGGGGAGAAAAAGAACCCCTCCCAAAAAAAACTCTTTCCCTGACAAAATGTAGGTAGAAAGAAGAGTGAAGACTAAGAAGAGGCAGAACTAAACACAAAAACTTGAAACATTTTTAAAAGGTATCACTCACTGACGGAAGAATTCCCTGAAATGCTCAGAAAGTCAAGAACCTGATGCTTAGCTAAATGCGGCAAACGAAATCTAAGGGATTTGAAGGAGAGGGGCATCATGGGTAGGGGAGGAGCTCAGATGTTGAAGCCTACAGCTTTAGTATACGGCCGAATCAGATCCAATGCTTGGATTTGAAACTCATAGGTTGAAGAGCAAATAAAGGCAACAACATCAGATCGAAAGTTATATACTTAACCATAACAATAGATCCATGTTGTCTGATTTTTGTCTGGTTCAATACAGGGGAAGCTGGAACCGATCAGCATCTATCTTGGCACAGAATTAGAAGCTTTCCTGGTTCCAGGGCTCTGACTCCTCCCTTACCCATAATTCTCTGTACTGCAATACCTCAAATCAAGTTTGCTTTATAGAAAAATTTGTATACCTATTAATAGAAAAAGGTAGTCGCTAAATATAGAAAATAGAAATGGACAGGGTGAGATGAGTAACATAATATGGTAGTATTGGTCGCAGACAATATTGGTCACAGACAATGTAGAGAGGGGAAGTCACCTGATCATCTTGATGCTATCCATACAAATAATCTAGAAGGGGGATGGAAGGATGGGAGGTTGAAATGGATAAAAATCAGACAACATGGATCTATCATTACACTAAGTACATAATTTTCATATCCAGTGTTTTCTATTTTCATCTGATTCAACATATGTAACAGATTCCCAAGCTGTCTTACAGGGTGGTATCAAGGAAGAACATTCCTGAGAATGGTGGAGCAAAAGGAAGAGTGAGATATGGATTGCACATCCATTTTATAATGAGATACAAAGATATGTGGTGGACTAGGTCACTGCTGCACAGATGTCATCAATCGCTAGTCTCTTAGAAAAGACTGCTGAGGTAGCCACTGCTCTGGTTGAGTGGGCCTTAGGTTTGGACTGTAACTGTAAACCCAATGAAGCACAGACAATGAGATGCAATTTGATAACCACCTGAACACAGTAACTATCGTAACAGCTTTTCCAAGCCTAGTATTGGAATAGACAATAAAAAGTTGATCAGATTTTCTAACTTTCTTAGTCTGGTGCTGACAGAATCTAAGTTGGTGATGCACATCTATCATGTTTAGAATGTATTTCCCTTTGTTGGAAAACTTAGGGAAAAACATAGGTAACTCTATGGATTGATTTAGGTTAGTTATGGATGCTACCTTTGGGATGAAAAATGGATTAGTTTGGTGTGAGACCTGATCCTTATGGAAAACCAGGTATGGAGGCTTACATGACAGTGCCTGTAGTTCTGAAATGTGCTTTTGCAGAGGTGGTAGTGACTAAGAAATGAGTTTGCCAACTGAAAAATGTAATATCTGTGGTAGAAGGGTGGTTGAGTTAGGGCCCAAAGCATAATTGTAATATCCCATAGAGGTACTAGATCTCTAATGGGGGGGGGTGCTTCAGAAAGGTTTCCCTAAGAAAAGCTTCTGAAATTTTTAAGAAAGCCAAAGAAGCATAATTTTTTCCAGTATGAAAGTTGGAAATCATTGTCATTTGAACTTTGGTGGTTGAATAACATGATCCATGTTGCAGAGTTCAGCTAGAAATTCCAAGACTGCTTGAATGGGAGCACAGAAAGGGTCCAAACCCTTGGCTTTCCCCCAAAAGAAAACTTAACATTTACTGTTGTAGAGTTCTTCACAGCAGATTTCTGGGAGGCTATTATATCAACACCAGAAGTGGAAAGCCTGGCATCTCTGGCAATAGTCAAAAATAGAGGAACCAAATGATTAGTTTAATGGTAGTATGATTCGGTGGAGGCAGTCCAGACAGGTGAAAAAGAAAATATGGATACTGATTCAACATCTATGGTAGATGTACTGGCAGACGTCACAAAAAGGGAAACCATGCTTCTCTGGGCCAAAAGGGGGCAATAATGATTACTCTGGCCTTGCACTGTCTGGCTTTCTGAATGAATTTGTTCATGAGGGGTAATGGGGAAAAGGTGTACAGCAGTCTGGGAAGCTAACTATGAAGTTCAACATCCCTTGGTGATTGATCCTGTGGAGGGATCACAGCAAAGTAACTGCTGCACTTTATTGTTTGGGTAGGAGGTAATTTGACTGTAGCAGGGCGGGCCCCAGCAGCTGAAAATTAACATTGCCACTGATGGAATGAGGGACCGTTTGTGAGTAGTTAGAATAGTTCTGCTCACCTTATTCATTAGAACACTGGAACACCCTGGAATGAGTGTTGCTATCAGAAAACAGTGTGAAGACTTTGCCCATTGCCAGACCCTCATGGCCTCTCAACATAGGGGATAAGAACGGGTTCCTCCTTGTTTGTTGATGTACCATACTACAGCCATGTTGTCTGATTGTATGGAGATCACACCCTTAAGGAAGGCATCCTGGAAAGCCTGCAATTTGAGCAGGACTACCCTCACCTGCAGCATACTGTTGTGAAGATTGGCCTCTAAGTTCAACTATGTACCTTGGATCACTCTCCCTTTGAAATGCCCCCCCCCCTTCCACCCTAGATGGGAGGCGTCCGTGGTTAGTATTGCTGTTCGTCCTTCTGTAAGAAAGGGTTGCCCGTGTGTTAATGAAGGTAATGAAATCTACCATGTTATGTGCTGTCTGCAAATTCTTGTAAGACAAATTCTGGCATGCAAAGGATGCCTCTTCGGAGACCACTGAACTGGAAGTGTCCATTGGAGAATTTGCATGTGGTAATGAGCCATGGGAACCATTAATATGGAAGAAGCCATGACACCTAGCGGTCATAGTATCAATCATGCTGAAAAGTGGGGATGAAGCAACACATGTAGGGCTGTTTAATGTACAGAAGAAACTGTGTGTTGTGGAAGTCTGACAATTTGAAGGGTAGTATCAAGGTGGCATCAGATAAACTCTATCCACTGTGTTGGAAGTAACTGACACTTGTGAAAATTCACTGATATGCCTAAGTCCAGGATGCATTGGAGGAAGGGTCCAGATGACAAACCAGAAGTTGCCAGGATGTAGCAGTTAGGACCAATCATCTAGATAGGGGAAAACGTGGATCCTGTGCATGTGCAAGTGTGCCACCACTACTGCCATTATTTTGGTGAACACCTTGGGGGCTGTGGTGAGACCGAATGGCAGGGCTCCGAACTGAAAGTGGTTGGTTCCCAGACAGAAATAGTGAAATCTCCTGGACTGCTTCTCTATCTTCACATAAAAGTAAGCATCCTGGAGATCTATCGAGCACATCCAATCGTCCTTCCTCAGAACAGGCAAAATTGACTGAACTGTGACAATCTGTAATTTTATCTGTTTAGCCAACTGGTTGAGATGACTGATATCCAAACTTAGTCTTAGGTCCCCCTTTTTCTTTGGAACTAAAAGGAACCTTGAGCAGACCCCAGATCCTAGTTGTTTTTTTCAGAACTGGTGGATAACTCTTTTTCCTAGCCGCTTGGAAATTTCTAGTGTTGTCGATTGTCATTGACTGGATGGAACATCAGGAATCACTTTCTTCTTTACTGGAGGACAAGAAAAGGGAATGGAATAGCCTCTGGAAATTACATTTTGCACCAATTTGCCTCTTGTTGCTTCTAGCCAGGCTTAGGGGTGCAGAGAAAAGTATTCCCTCCATGCCTCCAGAGTGCAGCAGTCAGGCACACCTTTAGAGATGTTGATATGGCCTCTGGGAAAATGGACAGCATAAGCCCTGATGGTGTGTTCTGTCTCTGCCTCTTGGGCAACGTTTGCTAGAATTACCTTCACCTCTGCCACATGGAGGTCTATCGCCAGGGTGATCCTGGTAAAAGCTTTGTGACTTACAAAACCACATTCTTCCCACTCTCTGGTTCCAGGAGTAGGACCTTTGAGATCTAGAAAAATGAATGCCTACTGCAGAGAGAGTCTTACCAGCCTGTTCACTCTTGGTCAAGGTATCTTCAACTTTGGGCCCAAAAAGTGTGGAACCATCATAATGGGCATTGATGAAGGATATCTTAAAGCCTTTCGCAAAAATCACAAAGATGCACCCATGCATATTGTCTTAAGACCTGTGCTTGCTGCACTTGCCAAGCCATCAGCTGTGTTGAAAATGAGATGCATGGCTACGTTCAAAGTTGATTGCAGAGTTGAAAGCTGGGAGTCCAGTTTTTTGGAAGTTCACTGACATAACTCCAGAAAGAGACTTGGAAATCTGTCCACTCCCTCTGAAACCTGATAACATGAGCAAGATAGTTCAGTGACCTGAATGCAAAGGTCACTGATGAGTATGTCCATTTCCCAAATCTGTCAAATGCCCTAGACTGCCTGTTACAACCATGGCATCCATTGGGATATCTTTATTTAAATGCTTTCTATCCTTGGGAGCTTGTAAGATTTTGTCCAGCTTTTTTTGAAATGGGCTCCACAATGTCAGGGTCCTTCCAAGCCTATTGCACCATAAGATCGATGAAAGGATCAATGGGTCAAACCACTCAAGATGAATTTGAGCTGGAACCAAAGGCTTTTAGAAATACAGATTTGTCAGGAGAGGGATCTTTGGTGGACCAACCCCCTCTCTGTTTCATAACTTCTAGAATTTCACCAAAGGTTACATTTTCTGTGGGAGACCAGGGTGAACCCTCACCTTCATCCAAATGTGAATCTTCTGTGACTGACTGTGAGGAGGAGTTTTTTCGCTTACACATCCATTACTTGTGAACCAGTTCTGCTTGTTCAGAACTGAAGTGGAAGCTGGTGACGCAAGTGGTTCCAGAAGGCTGTGGTGCCAACTGTCCTGGTCTGACAGAATGAGTGGAAAGTGGAGTCACAGGATCCAGTAGGGTTTTGGCTGGAACTGAGCTCTAAGAAAGTGCCTTCTGTTTGGGTATGCTAAAAACATTTTAACTACCTAGAAGGCTGAAACTATCACTCGAGCCAAGGATCCCTCCAGATTTGAGGAAGCAAGAGAAGCTCCGACTCCTGGCATCCCCATCCCCGAGGAAGACTTCAGACCCAAGCTGTCTAGTGCCAGGGTTCCTAAAGGAAGAGACGGCACCAAAAATCTCGGTGTCAAACTCTCCCCTGGAGGTTGGCACCAACAATGTGGCTTTGAGGACAATCTCAGATCCGAGGACACTGCCGTCGAGAGAGGTAGGGAGACTGTTATCATCAAAGTTGAAGGGATCACCAGCACTAAGAGAGGCACTTCGGAATGGGTCAGATCCAGTGCTATCAAAAGATGGACCATAATAGGCAAAAGTAGTGGTGGGATAGGCTGACCAAATGTCAATGCATTCCCTGGGGATGGTACTGACAGAACCCCAAGTTGAAGCTCTGAGATGATTGCATAAACAAAACCACTGAAGAAGGTCTTAAATATCTTTTCTCTTATAAGACTGAAGAATGCAGTCTGGGGTTCAACAGTTCCCATGAAAGCCAGGGCAAAGGTTAGGATTGTCAGGACAAGAAAGCTGTTGGTTCCAATCTTCTAGCAGACTTATGTTTGGGTCCGACAGATCCTTTTAGGAATCGAAGGAGACTTGTCTTTGTCCTTTTTTTTAGGTTTACTCTTTTCTTTGTCCATGTCCGAAGATTGAGCCCTGTCTAGCTTCTTAGCTGGGGAGGAAGAAAAGGAGAGTCCAGAAGATGAAAGTCCCTGTCTTTGGAGGGAGAAATCCCTTCACCGCCAATTTGTCTCAAAGAGCTTGCAAAGCTTTGGCACTAAAAGATGCATACGAGATGCAATGTTTGTCCAAATGGCCAGTGTCCAGACAATAAAATACATAAAGTGGGAGGATGCTGAGGGTCCAGTGTTGTACCCACATTCTGAACATTTCTTAAAGGCTTAGGACTCAGCCATGAATACACTTAGAGGAAAACCGATAACACTACCCTAAAATCTAACTCTGTTAGCAAAACTACAGTAAAATAACTTTCTACACTCTATAAACAATAATAATTGAAAAACATTAAAGCCAACAATATTCAGAATGAGAAATGCTAAGCCAGGTAAAGGTCTAAATCACACTAAGACACCACTAAGCTATGATGAACGACTAACGCTAAAGCTAGAAGGAGACAGGTCTCACAGTAGAGGAGGAGTACGATGTTTGGCTATTTAAATTTATAACTATAAGCCTATATAATATCATAACTATCCAACTTGTTTTCAGTGAGAAAACATCTGGAAACTTCAGGCAGCAAAGGAGATCTGAGGTATTGCAGTGAAGTACAGGGAATTAAGGGTAGGGGAGGAGTCAGAACCATGGAACCATCAAAGCTTCTAATTTGGTGCCAAGGTCAGACCCGATCTGATCCAATGTCCCTTATGTTGAATCAGATGAAAACAAACAACACTGGCTCTAAGTATTTGTTGTTGTTGCCATGTCCTTTTGTTGAACCTAAATGAATAATTTATCCAGATAGTCTTGTAAGCTGTGGTGTGTCTATTTTTTACATGGAAAAGGTGCTGATAATGAAGAAATGTATTTAATTGAATCACTTTTGGACATAGTACTTTCTAACAACTTTTTCTTGTTTGATAGGGAATTTTATTTGCAAAAAACAGGGGTGGCCATGGGGTCACCATGCGGTGGGAGTTTTGCTAACTGCGTACTGGTGTACTGGGAAAAAGAACTGCTATTTAAGGGTGATCTGTTTAGAAATAGAGTACATTGGTACACCCGATATATTGACAATATTTTTATATTGTTTAAGGGTGACCATGATGCAGCCAGTGAATTTGTGGACTTCATCTCTATGTTAACCAACTTTTTGAGGTTCACTTTTCACTTCAGTTCTGACTCTATCCCCTTTTTGGATGTCCTCATTGCGAAAGATTGCACCAACAGGAGATATTTAGCCAGTATTTACTAACAGCTTTTTACACTATGATAGCTCCCACCCCGAAACATCAAAAGAAAGCTGTCATCAAGGGGCAATTAGAGCGGCCATAATGTCCTTCCTGGAAACCACCTTTGTTTCTGAATGTGAGCTACTCAAGTGCATGTCTTTAAAAAGGGCCTACCCATTATCCTTAATAAATCAAGTAATTATGGAAGTTACTAGCAAAAGGAAAATGGGTATTTTCAAACCGCTCTTGGATGGTCATAGACAAAGTGAACTTCCAGTTACGTTGACTGACAGGGATCTTGGGAGAGTAGTAACAGATACTAGACAAGAGAGTGAGTATAACATCAGTTTTATCACACCTTTTTCTACTGATGCGTCATTTTTGAAAGAAATAGTTTTGAAAAATTGGGACATGGTTTGTGAAGATCTTTCTGTTAGAGTTAAACTAGGTGATGGGCCTAAGATAATTTTCAAGACAGGTATCAACTTGAAAGGACTATTGGAAAGACCATATAGACCCTATGTAAACAACTCTGGACTGTATAAATGCAGGAGATGTAATTTTTGTAAGTACATCGAGACAGGTAGGAACTTTCAGGCTAACAACCAAAAGTTTGTCATCCGGGGTAGGTTTAATTGTGAGACAATGGGGATGGTTTATCTGGCTAAGTGAAAGTTCTGCAGATGTTTCTATGTGGGAAAAAATGGAAAGGCATCTTAAACAGCGTGTCTATGAGCATTTATATAATATTGGAAAACAGAACTCTGGAAAACAGAACTAACATCCTAGCCAGACACATCATTAACTACCCAGGACACACTTTTTCCTTTTTAGTTATAGAACAAGTGTGTAAGGACATCTGGGGGGGACCCTGGTTCCTAATTTTAGAAGAAAGAGAGTGTATATGGCAGCTTCAATTGAATGCCTATGTGTTTCCCGGATTAAACAAGCAGTGTACTTTGAAATGTTTATTGAAATTGAAATCTTTAGAAAGATAAAAAAATTCTTTCAGTTTGTAAGTGGATGATAAATATTTATACATGTTTCTTATTTTTTATATATAATCGGTAACCAGTTTTACTTATGTATACACACACACACACACACACACACACATATATATATATATATATATATATATATATACTTTTTTTTAGTAATCTTAATTTTTAAGGATAATGCAGGAAGTGATGTCATGCTTTGAAGTATTTAAATTGCATGTTTTGCTAAGTGGTATCATCTGATGAAGTTCATTTATTGTGAGTGGATGAAAGCGCTTACGAATAAAATTGTTTTGGAGCTTGCTAACCTTTGCCCTTTCTTTTTTTGGAGTTTATCAAGCTGTGGTGATCTGCTAAGTTTGCCACTGTACATCCAATTTGTATGTTTTTTTTGTGTTACACATCAGTTGTTCCATTCGTTTTTTAAGTTAAATTACAGCATATTTGTAAGACTATCACTGGAGTCTAGAGTTTCCCACCCCACCAAATCTATGTGTTTTGCGCTGCAAAACAGTCACTCTATTAACTATTTGAGTGTCTTTAGTGTAATGAATACATTCCCTGGTGTCTAGTGCCATTCCTCACATTTGCAGGATTTGCTCAATAGTCTAAGGGAGTTTGGAAGTATGAACACACACACACACACACACACACACACACACACACACACACACACACACACACACACACACACACACAGTCATCCTCTACATAAATTTACACATACAGTAACACATATGCAAACACTCCCAACTATTACCTTACTGCTAATCTCCTCAGCACTTACCTCTAACATGATCTCATGCACTGAATGTAATGGGTGACTGTGAACTTTTGGCAGTGTTCATTAACACGGACGCCCACGTTACCTTAGGCAGCCAACCAAGTTTCTGAATAGTTCATCTGTGTAAATGTCTTTCCATAAGCCTCATAAGCATTTGCAGTAGGCCTTACAGACAGCCCATCGTGAGGCAATAGGGATTTCTCTGTATTGGAAACTGTTACCTCGAGCAGCAAAAAGGGGTAACCATTCAACTCAACCCTTCTAAATCTCTCTCTCTGTCTCCTCTTCTTCCTAACAGCTGCAGAACTGCTAAATACCTAATATCTATCCAAGTAACATATGATACCTGAGAGATGGGAAACTAGTTGAGGTGCCAAGTTTGATTTACTGTTTTGCAGAAAACAGCATACCTTTAAAAGGTTAATGGTAGTACCATTAGAGAGTTTTAATCAAGAAAGGTGCATGATAATTAGATGTGAATTAGTGCAAAAACAGTTTCAGGTGGGAAACAGGCAGTACTGGTGTTACGGGGTAAGGCTGCAGGTACGAAGTCTGCCCCTGAATAGTCTTGATCTCAAGAAAGGCTTCTTCAGAGTTAAGTTGCTTGGAGGGCAGGAAGAAGCAAAAAATAGCCATAACTGGTACCACTTTCAACAAACTGTATTAAATGAGTCAACAAAGCAATTGGTGAGGACTTTGAACATGATGAAATTAGACTTTGTTGCACAGCAGTTTCTGTTTATATATAGTTTGCACGATGAGATCTTGCCAAAAAAAAAAAATCAGTATTAAGTACTGGCAAACTAAACTGCAGTGTCATGAACCCAGCTCCATGGCATACAGGGATGGAGCCCAGACTACGCTCCAGGAGGCCTTGGTTCGAATAGCAGTCCTGGCATTGGTAGAACCAAGGTGGGGTGGAGAAAGGAAAGAAAGGGCGCAGCCTTCTTGCCTCTGTAAGGGCTGCACATATATGCATGGCACAGGCGTTGGTAAGCTTATTTGGTGGAGATTGGAGAGGGTACACCTTCAAGGAAGCAGTGGGATTGCCCACTATGCAACCACCTAGGCAAAATAAGAACAATCATCAGACCACCCGGGATGGCTGTCTCAATGATGCTTCTTCTCAGCCAACCTTTACCTCAGTCAGTTGTGAGGGGAAACAAATCTCCAACTAACTGAGAGAGGGATAGATGACCAGGAGGCAGCAGGGACAAACTGAAGCAAAAAAAATTAAACTGCAATGTAATGGCTCAATAATAACAAAAAGCATACTTTTTACACGGATAAAGTCATACTTATCACATGCCTTAGTTATAAAATGCAATATTAACAACGAATGAACAATATTTAGTAGCATTACTGTGCTTGTGCTGTCTATCATTTCGTAGAAGATTCCTTTGATCTTCTACTTAAAATTCTTCACATCACTATGGAGCTGTAGTCAGGTCTCTTGTCTTGTCTCATTAGTTAGGCACCATAGCCTGAAGCACAGTAAAACTTGCAACATGAATGTAAGCCTTGAAGTTTATTTTCACAAGAGACCACTGTAACTATGCGCTGCCTTTTAATTTAAGATATAGTTTGAGCCTCTAAATGTTTTAATATTTTGAAATGAAATTAATTTGCTACCAAACTCAAATGGTGCAAGTGAGGTGAGCAAGTAAGTTTTAGTTAAATGCCCCTCATACTAAATATATTTGACTGTTAAATCGTAACAGCACATATGTGAAAAGAAAACTAAAAGGAAAATCATTTAGCTGCTCTTTTGTCTTTCATATATTATACTCAGCATGTTTCCGCCTTTAATATGAGCAGATAATGAATACAATGCTTTAGTTTTTCATTTTTCCCTCACCTGCTTTGCTTGCAGTGTCAAACCAGTGGTTTGAACTCTTACATAGCTGCAAGATGCAACATTTAAATTACCAAGCCCTCCAGAATTAGGTATTAATATCACTTATTAGGGATCTTTCACCAAGAGAGATTAACTTACACAATCAAGACTTTCTTAACACACAATTATTGACTGGCCTTTACATATCAGGATTGTG